>NC_089879.1:2090000-2132500 GCF_040182565.1 Anser cygnoides | reverse complement strand
ATTTTTATTTTTTTTCATACATTTAATTCAACACAAATTAATATTGAATATAGGTATTTGATTTATGCTTTTTAAATATAGCTTGCCAAATGCAATGTGGCAATACACTTTGCTTGTAGATTAAAACAGTAAAAAAAAAAAAAAAAAAAAAAAGATACCCTAATCTTTTGCTGAACTACATGAACAAAGAGGAACAGGGAACCATTCAATGAAAATGAGATGAACACAAAGGCATGAAGGGGACAGCAATAACCATGCTACCTGCAGAACAGAAAATAAAACCGTATTGAGGAGATCAAAGATATATCTGAATGATGTAGTGATAATTTAAGCATTCAAGGAATGATTAGAAAAGGGAGGTGGCATAGATGATAATTATCTAATGAGGAAGGAAGGACTAACAATGACAAATGAGAACTCAGCGAAACACAAGTCTGTAGAGTCAGCCTGGAGCCATATCAGGGCCACCCAGTAGTCCCCGCTTTCCAGCAGGAGCCCCACATGCTGAGCATCTTCAGCTGCTGGTTCTGCTGGTTCCATCCCAAGTGCTGGGCTCTGAGCTGGTGGAAAAACAAGAATAAAGAAGGCTGCTAAGAAACAGAGATTAAAAAAAAAAAAAAAAGAGAGAGAGAGAGAGAGAGAGAATTTGGTGAAATGAGAAAAGGAAAAAAAAATCTGAAGAAGATGGATAAGAAGGAAAACAGCAAAAAGTGATCCAAACATCAGCAGTGAGGATGAAGGACCAGATCAGAAGAAGAAAGACTTGGCAGCCTGCAGCAGAGAAGAAAAAGGGATGGAAAAATCAAGAAATAAGGGTAAAGAAATAGAGTGTGTTATATAGGAAAACAACAACAACAAACACACAAGACAGGGAAAAAAAAAAAAACACAAGAAGATGAGGCAAAGATGCTGTCGACCAGGGATGGGACAGAGGGCATAAGGGAAGGTGACAGAATGGCAATGAGTGGACAGAAAAATGACAGAAAAATCACCTGTTTTCCCAAAGTGAAAAAAATAAAAAAATAAAAAAGACAATCTGAGATTCAGCTGTAACAATTACCAGAGCCTTACATATGACTGACTAAAAGGGAGATCAAGACAATGTTACTCTACATCAGGACGCTCTCATTAATAGTAGATGGGGAATTTCTTTTTCAGCACCATGTTAGTCACCTTTTCTTCCCCTCGCACAGGCAGGGCACCATGGCATGGGTGTTCTGGGAGCATCCCGCAAGCCCCCATGGCCCCAGGGAATTCATCTGGGGCTCTGGGCTGTTCTCCTTTCGCAGCAAGAGTGTGATCATGCTTGGCTGTGATACAAAGTCCCCCCCAAAAAAAAAAAAAAAAGAGAAAAAAAATGGAAATGAATAAGCATGATTATAAACATTCAGAAAGACTACAGTTGTGCAAACAAGGGGGCACTGGGCATGTAAATGTACATGTATTTTTATTCTGAACAAATGGATCATTAGCCAATGCATTAAATATGAATCTACCACATTGGACCTGATTTCAGAGATGACAAACAAGTTTATTTCTACCTGATGTTCGAGTACTACTGGATTCTTTCCATGCCCCTAATGCTGGTGAAGTGTCCCACGCACACACCTGGAGTACAAAAAATAAACCAAAAGGGGTCTTCCACACAGTTCACCAGGTTTGTCTTGGACTACGCTAGTGTGTTATGCAACGATTCCCATATAATAGAAAAAAATGTATGCAGCATTGAGTATGACCTTAATAACACATTTAAAATCAGCATCCTCATTACATATCAAGCTAGTCTTCGTGAGAACGTGCTGCTCGTTTCACGAGGCATTTTCGATGGAAATGAGCGCTGAAGAAGGAAGCTGTGGGAGTCTGTCAAGCACGCAGTAAACTCAGGTTTGAAGCGTGGCATTTCCTGATGCAGATCCTTAATTACAACAACAGAATAGTGAGTGTGGAGGAGGAACTTTTACAGCATATTAAAGAAAGGAGTGATATGCGGTACAGCTGTCTGGATCTCCTTGAAAATATGAAGCAGTATCATTTATTAATTATGCTGAGGTAACTGGGAAGAAATTTAAATATAGAAGAAGTACCTGAAACTGGTAATTGGCTGGAGTGCTATCGCCACACTTACTCTGCTGCTGTAGAAATTACCAACAAAATATATTCTGCTTCATTTCCCAAGATACTAAACACTTGGAATATGGTTCCACGTCTCAACATTATTAAAAGATGAATTGACATTATGAGAAAAACTCACATAGATCTCCTCTCTTTACAAGTAGACAATGCTAGCTCTGGTTAAACGTGAAGGCTCTCCACTTTAACACTTGAGCAACCTGCCAGACCTGCTGCACAAAGCTGACCACAATGATTCTTCCCCTTACATTTTTGGCCCAGGACTGACTTGTCAAAATAAGGAATCAATACCTACTGTATGCTAGTACCTGTTTTTTAGCCAATAAAATAAACTCTTGAACTTCAAAGTTGTAGCCAAACATGAAAATAACAATAATAAAATAAAATAAAATAAAATAAAATAAAATAAAATAAAATAAATAAAATAAAATAAATAAAATAAAATAAAATAAAATAAAATAAAATAAAATAAAATAATAAAATAAAATAAAATAAAATAAAAAATAAAATAAAATAAAATAAAATAAATAAAACAAAACAGTAACCTGATCTGGTACTGCACAATATTGAACAATTTAGGAATAACCCTCAATTAAGTCTGATGATCACCTGCAAACATACATAAATGCTCCTGAACAGCTGTCCTTGGGTCTAGGGAAAGCAAGGAGGAATGGGGCAACTCTTCTCCTGAAATGTCACCTGGAAATACCCTGACTGGTGCTGCAGTATATATACTATATGTATACAGAACTGGAAGAATTCCCATAACAGGAACTGATGGTGCAAACAACAATTCTTCATTCATTGTATATGGACCAACAAACTAATGTTGAAGTTCCTGCTGAGGAAGAAGCAGTAGAGTGATGAGATAAATGACATTGTTCTCCAGCAAAAATTGTCTTGGTGGGTCAAGGTTGGTTAGCAAATACTAGTGCTATGTTATATTTTCTTTTTGAGTGGAATATTTTAATTATTAGTCCAATATATTTCTCTAGCTATATACGTAACACCCGCATTAATTAAAATGGGTCAAATGTAAGTTTTAAACATCTATAATTTAATTGTCAAAACACAGTAAATTCCAAGTTAATTCTGTTATTCTAGACTTACAATGCTGTTGGATGCAGATACTCAACAGATTTCTGAACATCCTAGATTATACATTCACCCCCACTCAAAAGGTCCAGTAAGGCTGTCCAACAGGTATCGGGTGAGCACATGAGAGATAAATTATGTTGTACCAGGGCAAACTCACATTTTCTCCAAAGACTTCATGAAAAAGAGATATTTATTTCTGTTTTACTATTGATAGTAATTGAGTTCATTTTAGTGACTACCTGACCTACTAATTTTTCTTGAAAATGTGAACTGGATGTCTGCAAAATGATTCTTCAAGAAGAGCCATGCCAGGCGGTGTAGGAAACGTGCTGCAGAGTGGTTGTTAAAGATAAGTTCCTTAGAAGTTTGACTTGGCATCCTTCAATTACTAGTCTAATTATTCTTCTATTATTTAGGCAGTGAGCCAAAGGTTTCCTGGGTGCATAGGAAGTTAATAGGGGAGATGAAGCAAGATTGTGAGGCCAAGTCAGCATATGTTCATTAAAGCCCGATTTCTTCAGCATTAAATTTATACACTGCTCCAACAATGTGTTACTGTGTCTCTGTATTTAATGATTAAAAATATGCAATAATAATTATTTACAATATTTCCTGACCCAGTTTTTTTCAGTCATCTATTCAGAGCTGTATCTATTAAAAAAAAAAAAAAAAAAAAAAAAAAGTATGGAGGAATTCATTGGGAAATCTACAGAAAAGAATATGATGTCTCCTGTTCATTGCTGTAAGGAAATTAAGGAGTTTTCAAAAGCTTGCCAGTAATCCCCACTGCTTTCTGGTATTCAACACTGGATATATATAATTACATATGAAAAAATTACATTTGAAGAAAGTTATTTAAGTTGCAAAGCCAAGTACTTGAAAGTTAAGAAATGCCATTTTTACAATTGCCCATGCAATCCTGATTCTTCCCGCTTATGTATCCAACTCCTAATATTAAAAGAGAGGCAATGGGAAAATATTACACGATTATGTAGTTAAAGATTGTATCGTAATGCATGTGCTCATGGGAGCAGAAATAATGTTGCAGACATATGTAACTGTAAATCTGGCATTCCTTAACATACAGACCTTGCCTATACAAACTAAATAACTTCCTTTTAACATAATTTTATGTCATTTCCTGTTTTGTTTAGTTTCTAAGGAAATATATAAAACAAATCACCTTATGCACAGCTATTTACAAAATTAATTTCTTCAGCCCAGGTCTTTCTGTGTGCTTTTTCTCTGCTTGGCTCTCACACTTGTTCACCTTCTTTTCATTGCAGGAGTCAGAAATCTCCCTGGAGGAAGCACCTATGGGTGTTAGGGGCTGCTGGGGCAGGATGTTAACCACGGGGTTTGAGTGATACTGTCCTGTCCAGGAACATGCTCGCCCCCATGACTTACCGATGTCCTGGCCCTAGTGGTAAAGGTCAGCCTCTTTGGCATTTTACCAAAAATCACCTGTGACTTGGGAGTGAGATGGGGGAAATGATGCTTTTTAAAAACAGTTTATAGTTCAATTAAACCTGAAAGGCCTTTCATGGGACCCAGAAAAGGCACTTCTCCAGCCCAAAGGCTTTCTCTCTGCCAAATTTTAGGAGTCTGCTGCAAACCATGCAACTGCTGGAGCTTACCCAAAATAAAAAATATCCCCAGGAATCTGCCCCAGCATAAAGGGCTGGGTAGCCACACAGCTCCCACTGAGATGCCACAGGGAGCCACAAGGAGGCTAAAACCATGGGAGGTTGCCACTGGTGATAAATGGAGAAGATGAAAGGTCTCTTCTGAATTTTTGACATCAAGAGGTGCCTGGTGTCCCTCAGTAACAGAGCCTCAGCCCAGCCTGCAGGGATGGAACAGAGGGAAAAATCTACTGTAGATGTTAGAAACTAATCCAAATTCTTCTTGGCAAATCCGTTTTTGTTTGTTTGTTTTTAATATGTTCATTTAAATTCATTTCAAGGTCAAAGATGAGATTAAAAAAAAAAAAGTTTATTATTGCTAGTTGTAGTGAAAATAAATACACCAGCCTCCCCCACCCTGAACTCAATACAGAGTGAACTTAAATTTCATTCAGCATTAAATGCAAATATTTCTATTTACTTATATTTAAAAATGGGCTTAACTAAAGCAGGATTTCATGGCTCACCAACAAACAACTTTTAAAAATCTTTAACATTGTAATTTAGAAAAAAGAAAAGGTATCCAAATCTCCAGCATGTCTTGAACACATATGCAACCTCAAAGAATTTTTATGAACCTCTTGCTGCTCCCAAATTCAGTAAAATTCCCCCAAATTCAGACTTTAAAGTCCGACATTATAAGCTGCCAAACATCTCAGAGTAGCTAAGCACCACAATCAATGCTGCTCTGCCTCCAAGGTCATCTTGAGGTATGAGTATCGTATGATGGGAGCTAAAATGGGGGAGGCACAGTAACATATATATCTTGCCTTTTTAGTGTACAGTGTGTCTATTTAGAGGCAAAGTCTTGGTTCTTATACCCCCTCTTCAAAGAGCAGGGAGCTGTAACAATGAATTTGCCCCGAACTTTGTTCAGAGTGCCTATTCTCATGTTTTATTCAATTTGCTTTCCCACAGATCACCTTATCTTAAACCAGGGCTATGCAGACCGCAAATGGGGTATTGGACAGAAGAAACCCAACAGGACAGGGGGGCTTCTGTCCTCTGGACCTCTGCCCTTTTGTCCTTCTGGGACCTCTGGAGCAGCCCTCGCTGCCCGGTTGGGAAGGTAAAGGCTGATCACCATGGCTGGAGGACCTCACTCTGACTCGGGTCTTGTCAAGTGCATTCAAGAAGTTGACGGGAAGTGAATACAAGTGTATGTGCAAACCAGAAGCCTAGAAGAAAAAAATGACTGCATCATGTTAACTAAAAGCTGCTGTAGAAACCACACAGCATATGCAAGCGATTAGGTTATACTCCGCAAGAACCTGATTCTGAGCTAATTTTTTGTGCATTGATCTCATCGTGCAAAACAGGGGCTTCAGTCTTCTCAAACTGTGACTTGAAGGGGAGCTCCAGCTGAGAAAGGACTGCAAAGTCATGCGTGATGCCGTGCCCTGGCGAGCTTCACCTGCTCCTGTACACCCCACTTATCTCCGCTGCTTGGAGCAATTCCATGACCAAAACTTCCCAGCCTTGCAGTTGCAATGCAGCACAGCTGCCAACATGTCAGGGACACCTACCGGCTCCTAAACACCTGCTCTGAAATATCTGCTCTCTGCAATTAAATATTTAGATGATGCTTCATTTATGAAAATTAGATTTTAGGGGTGAATTAGGACTAACTTAATTATTATACTAAAATATGAAAATGATAGTATATTATTAGAAACATATTTTTCTTGCAAAATTGTGTTTGCGATCAAGCCAAGAAAAAAAAAAAAGTAGTTATGAAATAGACTTTTTATAGTAGGTGCTAATTCTGAATAATTAGGATTAGGCACTTGGGATTTGCAACCCAAATAAAAATTACCTAATTAACCCTTATATTGGCCCTAACAGGGAAGCCAAATCATTCAGCAATTAAATTAAAAAAAAAAAAAAAAAAAAAAAAAAAAAAGCCTTCCACTCACATATCTAGTAGTCAAACACCAAAATGTGAATCAAAGACATCCCTTGGAAAATATAGGTAAACCTGATGAGAGACATCCAAACAGCAGGGATTTGGATTTTCTGTGATAGAACAATATGATCCAGATATTTTACAATCACATCCGCAATTAGGAAAAGTGAAGTCAGCTCAGGTCTTTTTTCTTGGCATGCTTCTAATACACCTGACACCATAACTTTATACTGATTATTACTCCTACATGGGCTTTTTTGTCTAGAGGCTTTTCTTGAGGATCATGCAACACGTCCAAGAACTGATGCTTCCATGGGAGGAAAGCCTGGCCAGGAGGGACACACAACGGCAGGGACCAAAGCCTTCTCAGCAACCCTGGAAGTCCAGCCCTGGGCATAGCTCCTTAGAGCTGCTTTTGATTCATGGCCAGGAGCTGAGACAATGATCCCTCCCTGCAGAGCTCCTCTGGAAGAGGCCCTGGGCAATGACAAACCAGAACAGGGAGGGGGAAAGGAGGTTCTCATGGCCAAAAGCAGAACTGCATCGCTGGAACAGAAAATTTTCCTCAGTCAAGAACAAGGGTAGATATTATAGGCTCATATAAACAGAGCTGGAAAAGACCTCCAGACCATTTCTCTGCCTGAGGTATAATATTCAATACATAAATACAAGGTAAAAATACTCTGCTCCAGTTCCATATGTTTTACAGATTCTTGTATTTTCATTTCAGAGACAGACTTGGAAAAGTGCAGAAATATGAGCTAGCACTCAAACTGAAACAAGAATTGGCCAAACTTTTGAGGTTGCCATGGTTTGAGTTGCATGCAAAATCAAGTCAGATCCCCTTAGATACAATCTTATTCTATGAATTACGAAAACAGAGGCATCTGTCCAGCTTTTTACAAGAACAGGTGAAACATGCCAAACAACAGGTCCCAAATTGCTGCAAAAATGGGGCACCAATTTCACTCAGTAGGTATAATTTCTCCACTCCTATTGGTGTGGAATGATATATAATTATTTCATAACTTACCAGTCTGAGAACATTGTGTTCTTACTGATAATCTAAGCAAACTGCACATCAACACTGAATAATAAAATATGCTAGCTGAATCAAGATGGAATTTTATGTCAAAATAGCTTCATCACCCTAATATTTAACCAATAATATTTACAACCCGTGTTAAGAATTATCTGAAACATTGGTGAGTGTTTACAAACTTATGCCAGGAGCAAAAGAAAGAGTAAGTTTTGTAATATAGTTTCCTCCGATTCAAGTAACCATGAAGAACACTGTTTAAATAACTTCTGATGTTCATTTTTTTCATGTGAGAAAAATATATGCTGCTATTCACTTGACAAACACTTGCCACCCTTCATGTTACAGAATACCCACCCTTCTTCATTTTGTTTAAAACATGGCTCAAAGTCTTTCCAGGTAGGCTAAAAAAGGGAGCCAGCACCATGCTGGATCTGCCCCTTACCCCGAAGGGGGGAGCTCCGTGGTACGGGACTATCTCACGGGGGCAGAGGACGGAGGTCATGTGGGGTGAGCAAACTGGCGTCACCAGTCCCCAGAAGTCACAACTCATCTTTGGTGAAGACTCCCCCTTTGAGGCTTCCTCCAGCAGCTGCTCTGGGCAAGTCGGTATAGCCATATGCCTTGGGGTACCCCTATGGCACCCACTGTGCACCTGGGTGTGGGTCCCTGTAGCACCCTCCCCGTGGGATCACCCCGGGTTGCCAACCACAGACCATACTCTGCCTCCCAGGAAAACATGGATTTCGCTCAAGGTTTATAGATTCAGTCAAACCTCCTCAAATAATTCCCATGGAAGGACTCTATATACATGAGGCTGAAGCCTTAATTTTTTAAGTTTGCTTTTCCCCTGCCATACAGATTACATACATAATTTGATTTCATCTTATTCAATTTTAAAATGATTAATCTTCTAAAAAACACACAAGTGGTCTCAGCCCAGGCGAGCCTGGGCAGGTATATCTCCATTGCAAAGCAAAGCCCCGTTGCTGACCGGGATTTCTTCTCCCTCTAAGCACATGAGCACCAGGACCTTGAGAGCACCAAGTCCCTTACCCAAAAATACCATCCCCAACCCAAAGGGCTACAAAAAGGACGTCTGCAAAAAGCCAAGTCCTCAAGCATCCCACAATGCCCAAGAAAGGTAAGGCACCATTTCCTTTATTGGAGAGTCACCTCCTGTATCATAGGCTGGATTTCCTTCTCTTTAAATCTGAAAACAATATAAATTGGAGATAACACACAGTCCTTAATGCTTTCCATCCTCTTTGCAAAATCTTTTTATAATGCTCAAATAGTTGGCTTCCAGTGATGATATTATAATGATCCTGGGGAGTACTGAGAAACTGAGAGTAAATTCAAGTCAAATACATTTTAGAAAATTAATACAATATCACAGACCTTATATTGAATAATTTTCATTACAGGATATAATTCTCTTACTGGGGAAGAGCAATAACATGGTGATTGTTGATGTTGCCAGTGCTCTCTTGTATTTTTTTTTTTTAAATCTGCATTTCTTCGGCACTAAATTGTGCCGTTATAGTTGCTCGGCAACCATAACTTCTGCACATGCACCTCCCATGGTTTTGTAGCAACAACAATCTTATGATAACAAGGGGATGGGTATCTTTTTTGCAAACAAGATTCTTCTTGATATGTAAATTTATGCCACATTTTTATGTATTATGTATGGCAAAATTAAAATAATTATTTCATTTGAGTAATGAGCCTTAAGTGTTGATTTCAGTTTTAGAATTGCAGGAATGGACCTGCTGAAAATTTGATACCAATAAACAGGGGGAAATCACTGGCATATAGTAAAACAATTATATTCTCTTTGGAACACCTGCTATTTACATATTTCAAATGCAAAATACAAAACAGGGGTGCAGATAGCATTCAGGGTTTGTGTGATTTTAAGTCTTTGAAAGTAAATGGCAATTTAAGAAAAAAAATATTAAGAAAAACAAACTCAAAGTAAATTCAGTGCCTGCAGAGCAAACCAAAGTTAAGATAATCTTCTTAAGACAAAAAATGATCCTTTTGGGAACATCTCCAAGACTCAGTAAAGACCAGCACTTCAATATACATTTTGCTTGGAGGTTTTAGTGCCTGACAGAAACTTGGGCATCCCCAGAGCAAGAGGCAGACACACCTGGTGCTATGCTCTCACACAGAACACAAACCTCAGTGCAATGAGGACAGCCTCGAAGGGGAAAAATATCTCAGCTTTTAAGAAGCCCTTTTTGCAGAGGAAAGGCTGGTGGTAAGGCTAATGTCATAAAAAATTGCACCTCACCAGGACCTTCCTAGGAATTTCCAATTCCAAATGAAATATAAACTCACCATTTATATCTAGCCTCACGTAGAGGCTGTCTGAGCCCCTGCATGCCTGAGTCCATAGCAAAGGGCAATGGCAGAGCCAGGAGACGCAGCAGGAGGCTCTTCAGGGCTCTGAGCAGCAGCCCTGGGTGGGATGGCCACACCAGTGTCACTGCAATGGCGTAACTCCCTGGGAAACCCAGAGCAGCCTGGGGTCTGGGGATCTGGACAGAGAGCCTGAAAAAAAAAAAAAAAAAAAAAAAAAAAAGACAGATGAAGGTGTAGGAGAACATGAAATAATTATTAAGAATATTTTAAACTCTGTGTAGGAGACCTCTAGTGCGAGGTCTCCTGGAGTCCCACCTGCTCCTATTAAAAACCTTTTCAGTTGCATGCAGTCTGCCGAGCCTTCACATCCTCATCCTCTTGTATGGACATCAGTTGGAGCAGCCTGGTGACTTGAGTAAAAAGTGCCTGTAGGTTAGTTCTCATGTCGCATAAGGGACAAATATGCCACTCTGAATTGAAACTAGTGACATGAATTTGTTTGGAAACAAAAACAAAAACAAACAAACAAACAAAAAAACCCCACACCACTACTCCCAATGTTTGTGGGTTTGGTTTTTATTTTTTGCTTATTTTTAAGCCTTCAGAATGGTCACATACTTGCAATACATTTATTTTTATTCTTATCCTCTGTACAAAGATAATAAACTAAATGTAGTCCCTATAGAAATATAATCCCTCCTGAAAGAACATCTACTGACCAAAAAGATTCTCTTTTACTAGTTTTATTCAAGGAAAAAGCAAAATAATCCACATTTCTCTTTCAATTAACAGAGGAAAAATTAATCTGATATTGCTTAGTGAATTTGAATGAATCTTACTGGGCAGCACCTCTGAGTGATTTTAATCATTTAATGTAATAATATAAGTTTATTTCTTTTCAGCAAGAGTGGCCTTCATCTTTTCACACAAGCACTAATTTAAGACTCAGCTTTGTTTTATCTTTTCACAATCACTCTCTCATTTGAACCAAATTTCTCCACCACCAACAGTCTTTCTTATTTCTTGGTTTTGGGGATTTAAGTGGCAAATGTACTTGGCATTGCACAAAAGGGAGCTGCTATGGAGATCGGGGAGGTCACCTTCTCCATTTCATCTTTCCCTAGTCAGGATATTCTCCAACTTCTGGAAAGCCTTACAAGCACCTGAACATCATGTCAGTTTATAAAGCTCCAACTGCTTTAAAAACAGCCTCTTCCTTCGAGGACACCGTTATTCAGTGCTAACATCTCCATACAGCATGATCCATGATGGCTTGTCCACATTTACGTTGAACCACTATACTTTAAGAATGTCAGCTTTCTATTGCCCTGGGACCCCACACACATTTATCTCTGGACAAGCAGAACTGTAAATACAAAAATAATAAAAAAATATATATATAAAAAAAAAACTCATACTCTTTCAAGCAATGACTTTTGGAGTGATGCAAAGAAAGCACCTGCTGAAACCAGCCTCCTCTTCCTCCACCAACACAGTTTTGTGTATTTTTGCCAGTCACCTCTTCAGAAAACCAACCTCACACAGCCCACGCATCCCTCACCACTCCCCAGATCTGAAAATATTTAAAAAGAAAGCACTTTATCTCAGACCCGCCATCAGAAGTGGCCATGCAGGGAAGCTGCCACATCACTGCAACACACCATACATTTCCCCAAGGAAGCTATGGTCCGGGCTCCAAATATAATTAGGGGAAATCTCAAGCACTGCTTTAGATTACGCATAGAGTATCATGCAGTACTGACATAACTATAGAGAATATTTCTTAAAGTCTTTAATCATCAAGCCAAATTTTGTCTTCTTTACTTATAGGTCATTTCTTTGACAGAATAAATTATGATTAGCCCCTTAGTTTAAATGTAAAATTTAGCAGAACTATAGTGTCACTGCTCTCTGTGTTCTTTCTTTCAGTATTTCTCTTTCATTGAAGCTGCCTTTGAAATCTTTTACCCTCTACTGTATCTGAAGCCCAGTGAGGACACTCTAATTTCTGAAGCCCTGTCTGTGCTAAAGGAAAATGTGGAGGCCTAGGCTCCCGCATCGTTTGTTTTTTTGCCTTTTTTTTTTTTAAGGGTAAAAAGATCACAGTATATCTGGTATACAACAGGCAGGGAGCAAAAAGCCAGAATATGGGATGTGTGGGAAGATTTTCAATGCAAACTATGCATTTTCTCAGAGCACAGTTCTTCCCTTGATATCCAAGGAACAAGACCAAATAAAAATAATTGCCTTGGTTAAAGCACAACTCTTTCTCATCCCAAAAATTCTATATGCCATATATGTATGTGCATATATAAAAAATTTACTCTGAACAGAGACAACTTATGAAATTCAACAGGCTTATCCTTTTTGAACATCATAAGCTTTGCTGGCCAGGCTCATGTATTTGTGTATAATTTTCACTGCCTCCAGATACCTTTTTTCTGTCCAATTCTCTTTGCTACTAGGAAGAGTTTGCAAAGTGCATAGCCGCTATAAGCACACCCCAAACTATGCCCTGCACCCAAACCTCTGGGTGAGCATTCTTATTTTCAAAGTACACACAGGAATCATGCCAACGTCCCACCTGAGAGCATGCAAGGACTCAGATGCACAAAATGGGACAGTGCTTGGCTCGCGCTACCACGCTGCACTGCATCCAAACTACCACGGATAAGCACTTTCTCACAGCATTTTCACAGGACCCTGGGTGCACATTAAGAGGCACAGTATGTTTGCTAAAGGTGACACCAGCACCAAAGCAAAAAAATAAAAATAAATAAAAATAAATAAATAAAAAATGACAACCGACCCAATATTACATTGCTGGAAACAGCTTCATCTACTCCTGCAGTTCTACTTTGAGCAACACAACGCCAGCAATAAGAAGGGTCATAATAAAAAGTGTTAGACTTGCCAAGGCAATATTTCACTGGGCTGAAACATCTTATTACACAGCCAGTGAGATTGTTTAAGTGCTGAACATTTTGCAAGTTAAATCTCTATAAATATGACTGCAAAATGCATAGAGTAGTTTAGCCATAATGGTTAGCAACTGCCAACCCATGTCCTATAGAAACCTAAAATTGCATCAACATTTTATAAAAATAGGAATTTGAAGTCTGGAGAGGGTAAAGTTATAATGCTGTTGGACCAATGCTATAAAACATGAAAAATTTCATTCTGCTGCAATAATTTTGCTACTTTGATGCAGGGTTTCCTTAAAAATGTGCATCTGCATTGCCATGTTCAGAGATGCTCATGATTCTTCATGATGTATTTCCTCAGAATTGGAAGACTTCTTTTGGACAGTGGATCATTTTCAGCTGGGAAGCCTAAACAATTTGCTACTACAAGGGCCCCTCCACTAGGCAAGATAAAGAGTGCATGGGAACCTTGTGCCATAAATTTAAAAGGTCTGTGGAAACTGGAAAATGCAATCCAAAATCCCCAACCCTACAGCACCTCAGAGCTGGAACAGCATTACCACAGGGGAAAGCTGGCCTGAGGTATGTAAAGTTGCAGAGCTACAGTTCCTGCTCACGTCCCCTTTCACACCTCCTGCCTGTCTCCAAATCCCTTCCCCAGCAAAGCCTCCCTGAGCAGGATTTCCAGCAGCACTGGGTGTGCAGCCCTTGGGGGTCTAAGCCATTAATTCTGACCTCCTTATACCATAAAACTGCAGTAGATCCTGTAAAGCCCTTTAGGAAGTTAGGTGTCTAATTCCCATTACCCAGGGCCATTGCATAGAAGAAAAAAAGCAATTAGGGATTGTAAACTACCTCTTAAAATTTCCATATGAGATTTCCAAACTTGTTTTGAATGATCAGATCCTTTGGGAGGGCTTTTATCTTTCAGAGGTTCTCACACTGTGTTTGAGCAGCAGAGCAGCTAGAACATAGCTAACTCTTATATAAACTTGTGTGAAACAGCATACAACAGAGCAGATCCAACTTCATATAATTTTCAAAGTCTATTTCATGGAAAAGATCTCATTAAAAAGAGAGGTGGAGAACTTTTCCTTGAAGAAAGGCCAGAGCATGAAATTTCCATTGTAACTTCCATAGCAATTTGTAAATAAATATACCTAGTAACTAGTAATTAACATTTTATTAGATAAATGACTCATGCTTGCTAAATTACCATGCTTAAATATGCCATTAATATGCAGCAGAACTTATAGTTCAAGGCTATCAGCAATGTAAACATATGTTCGCACACTTCATCGTGGTGTACTCATGTATCTACATTCGAGGACTGCTATGCAAATGTATCAATGATTTAGGGGGCTCCAAACTATAAGGGAAAGCCCCATCTTTAGACTGAGCTTAATCTGATGATGGAATGAGTTTGCTTCAGCCCACAGGAAGACAGATCCATCATTGCAGAGCAGTTTTGCTCTTTGCCAATTAGCAGTGGGCAGAAAGCCCGACATTTCTGTAACAGGCAGAAAATGAAGTTACCTAATGACTGACGAGGAAAAGAGCATTTTATGTCCAGGTAGGAGCCTGCATTCATCCTAGACAGTGTACAAGTAAAGTAAGCCAATTTACAGCATGATGTAGTTGCAATATGCAGAGCTGACCCCGTCCTGTACAGGTGAAGACTTTAGCCATGATTTGCAAACTAAAGCTTCCCTTCTGTCCATCCGTCTGTCCTTTCACCCAGCAGTATAAGACAAATCAAGTATTTCTGACTCTCACTTGTAAAAGAAAGTCTCATTTTACCACTTTGGCCCATTTTTCCTATAGCCTCGTGAGCCCCCACCTCCACAATACCAGAGCATTTTCCCAGGGCTAATGGAGATGGCCGCACTAAGCGTTGAGGCAGAGCCATGCTGCTCCTGTTTCAGGGCTGCAAGAACGAAGCACAGCAAGATTAAAGGCTTTGCCCACAACTGTACAGGACAGCTGAATCATGCTGAAGAGATTGCCCTCTCTAAGGTCTGTCCTACAGCCACAACACCATGCCTGGCCCCGAATGGGGATATGCAATAGGACCTCATTGACTTAGATTTAAAAACACAATTGCCATTTTTTAACTACAAATATATGAAATGAACTTCTTTTATGTGCCTTTCCTCCTGTCTGTCAGAAGTCTCTTTTCCATGAAACAAACAACAGTTCTTAGCATGTAGCTTTTATCCTGCTGTCAGGCTCTCCAAATATACAACTCAGGAATTTCTATTACTACATAAATATGGTGCATGAAAAAAGGTTGACCTGGACACTTTACCATCCAGCTCTTAATTAAATCTTATTAAAAAAGCTGAACCAAACACAGCAAGTGGTATTAGGGGGACAACAGGACAGCACAAAGCACTGCAGCTCAGGAGGACATTAATGCAGAACACGAGGGCATTGAGGACACACAGAGTTGAACTAAAACATGCATTTTGATGCTTCCTTGGGCCATGGTTAACCTCCTCATCCACTACCACTGGGCACTAAATTTTGGCTGACGGGATATTTTGTCCACTAATTCTCCATAAGGCAGAGAGCAAATATCGCCCTATGGTTCAAAGCTGCCTCCACCTCTTCTGCAGGTTCCTCTGCATTATGTGGGATCATTTATAAAAGGTTTTTAAAGGCTATGCAGAGCCATATAATGCAGATACAAAATTTTTTGTTGTTGTTGTTGTTAAAATATCAGGCATGCTGCATGATGTCCATTTCCATTTGCAAAACATGCTAGGAGCTGCCTTTCCCTACCACAAGTCCATTACTGTCAGAGGGACTTCATTGAAAAGTTAACCTTAAAAGTCTCAGCAGAACTTTTATGTCAGAAATGAGGAGAACAACACACCTGAAGTTATTTGAGCATTTTTTCAGTCTGAGCAGAAAAGTTGGCAAATGTGCTCTGCTCACAAACAACGTAAAATGCACATATCTGGGTAGATGTTTTCCATAACAATGCTCTGAGAAATTGCATTAAATCTCAGATGTTATCCCTGGTTTTATAGAATTGCCCAGAGAGACAGACACCAACAGCACTATTAAGTATCAAGAAAGTACCAGGCTTGTTACAGGAGCTTTATGAGAGCCAAGGATCAAATATTTTTTCACAGTTTTATGTGGATAGTTTCATGAAAATTGATCAGGTCTAAAAAGTCACAGTCCAAATGAAGCTAAGGTTAAAGATAATTTATACATGATATTCCTAATTTTATTCTGAGCCCTTTTATTACTATGTAGGCCTTTATGACTTTAAAGAAAATGTCAGTGGCAGCAAATGACATTGTACTGAATAATCTAGTTATGAGGGAAAAGACATTTAAAACTATTCCATACCAGCTTTGCTCTGTTCTGCTGAACTTACAGTTTTATCCTGCACAGCTGGGCAAAACTCCTGCCTGTATTTTTAAATCCTCTTCACAGCTGCTTTGTGAACCACTGTCTGTTCCACTTCTCCTTTTAATTCTTTGGAAATTTGAGGGGTTGTCTCTTTGTTTACTGGTTGCTTTTTTGTTGTTGTTGGTGGTGTTTTTTTTCCTATGGAATTCCGGGGCATTCAGCCATGACCTCGCATGCTCGCTGCTCACCGCCACGTGCCCTGCTGCAGCATCTTTCCAGCCGAGCCCGGACCCTTCGGGCAGGTGACAACCTGCTGTCACCGCCGTCTGCCCATGCCCCTCGCGGAGGCTAGCAGGCACCAGAGGCTGCATGACGCTGCCCAGCCTCCAAGCAGCCTCTCTGCCTCTTTACCAGGACCTCGGGCGGAGATGCACTTCTGCAGCTGTTCCAGTGGACAGCCAAGAGATTTCTTTGAATTGCTGCATATATGATCCTGGGAAAGGGGATGGGTTTGGAGGGCATCTTCTCTGTTCCCTTGGAGAAATCTTTTTCCCATTTTGCAGGATTTATGCCCATTTTTCCCTTTCCTCTTCTTAGCCAACCTCTGGATATAAACCACCACCAATAAAAACTGGGAAAAAAAAAGTCATATACTTACAGTGTTACTACAGACCCTGGCTCAATTTTCTTTCAGACAAACATCTGCCTCTTGCCAGCAATGCTTGATTTTTTTTTTCTTTTTTTTTTTTTCCCAGTCAGAGGAAATGGCATCAATGAGGAGTGATTCCCCAGGTAGGCGGCTGGCACCCCTCCGAGCCCACCCTCTGAGGCTCACGTTTAGTACGTGGGCTTCCTCGAGGGGATGAAATTCTCATTCAGCGGGTGCGGAGAGGTGCCTCTCCCCACGGGGCTCCCAGAGCAGAGCCCATCTCTGCCTCTCTCCGGGACGGTGTCCTCACGGTGGCACAGCCTGAGCGGGAAGGAAGCCCTGCCCACTGAATTACAGCCAGGCATCTGCTCAAAAACACTACTGACATGCGACTGAAAGTACCTAAAATCCATCAGAACGATTCTGCGAACGTTCAGGGAATATTGAATATTGTTATTAACAAACCTCATACATGATATATCAGTCATTGTGTGGATTTGCAGGAAGGAAACAATGTTAATAAGTTAAAATAATTCAATTGCTTAAAAAACTTGTTTAAAAAATACATAAAGTCTTGCACAGCGGAAGAAATTAGAGTTCTTATCATTAACAATCTTTCCAAATTCTGCCACTGTCTGAACCAATACTACCTCTGGTTTTCCAGATGCTTATTTGAAAGGCAACTGTTATTGCATGTCATAATTGTGTTCATAGCTGAGTAAACACCTTCACAGGTGCACAGAGATCCAAAGGCTGCAAGAGTGGTAAGGCTGAAAAAGCAGAAATTTTATAGCTTTGTCACGAACAAAGAAGATGTAGAAATGAAATACAATATTTTCCTGTGTCTTAAGTGTAACACTTGATTAGCTTGAAAAGCAGCTGGAGTCTTGTGTCCATGCACAAGATTTAATCGAAAATGTAGTTTCTTGTTTGAAAAGTGATTAGGTAAAAATGTCATTGATTTCTGAAGCAAATCTGCTCACTGAGTATTTCAGAGCCACAGTCTCTTTCTTCCTGAGCATATTTGTATTTTAACCATTTTCTAGCAGTGTCCTATTCCACTACCAGTGGAATACTATTCCAGTAGAAGTTGTTCTGCCATGGGTTTTATCTCCAAGCAAAGACAACTCTTGATGCAGGATTTGGCTCTCCCTACATTTTTGACCTCACCTATCTTTCCTCATCCTGATCGTTCATTAATATATCTTTTAATCTGAAAACATCCCCATTAAGCTAATTTCTCTTGGGTCAACCACCTGCCCCAGTCTGCAGCGGCTTATCCAAGAAGACAAGCACTAACAGACCTGAGACGTGCAGTAACCTTTCTTCATTACAGGAAACAAAAAGCAATTCAAAATACCATCACTGTCCAGTTTAATTCCCTAAAGAAGAAAACTTCATGGCTGTATTTCGGGATCTCGGCCTTCAAACTGCTGTGTCCCTTTCAAATGGCAGGAGAATCAGCGCCTGGTTATTGTCACCAAATTTAGGGTGCCTCTAGCCATCGGCACTGGAGTTACACAAGAAGAGTGTTTCACTGTGCTACTCACCAGAACAAGGGTTTAAATGACTTAAAATTTCTGATAAGGAAATTTGATACAGGAGTGCAAGAATTGCTGTGAATGAGGGAAATTTTCTGTCCAGTATTCTGTCTCGTGACCTCAGCTGCATTTCCAAATGCTCCTAAGAGCCCAGAAGATCCCAGTGCGGATCGGGTAGGGAATAGCCACAAAGAATGCTCTTTCCTAACAGCAGATTGCTGCTATTTTGGTCAAAAAAATATAAATACTGATGTAAATATAATTAAATAGATAAATATGAAAAAATATGAACATTTTTTGCATAAATGTGAGTGTATCTCTTTTCTGAAGTATGCATCACTTCCTAGTTGTTATAATGTGATATTGATGTTATCTGCCTAAATATATATAAGCATATATTAACCCCTTCTTTATTATGTAGTTATTTCATCAAGAATTGTTCAGATTAACAAATGTTCAATATATATTGCTCCATAAAAAGACCTGAAGAGGGTCTTTTAATATGATTTTTAATAAGACAGCAGATGTCAGAGAAACCCTAGAAGGATCCTGCAGAGATGTTATTGATCTTTGGAGTTAGATCACTTTAATGATTATCTTTCATAGCAGCTGGAATATTTTGTTGCTTGTCTAGTAGAAAGAGATATCTGAAGGATAAATACAGCAGGATGCAACAAACTTTAAGCAAAAGTTTGCAAATCCATCATGATTATAACTCATTTCCTTCGCTGCAGTTTCCCAAAACACCTTCTTGCCCCTGTTCACAAAATGCCCGGGAGCCCCGGGCCCAATACGTAGGGCTACAAATCAGGGCAAAAAAAAAAGGAAGTCGGCTGCTGTAGCAGAAGCCAGAGCAAACATGACCACATTTTGTCATTCACTTGCCAGGCTGGCCCTTGGATAGCAATAAAAGTCCATTCATTGAAATACCTGGCATGCGGTCAGGAAGTCTTTCAAACTCCTTGTGTGCCCCGCTTTCCTCCTTTGCAGCAGCACGGTGCTGGTGCCACTGCCACGGGGCTGCGGCCACCAGGAGATTTCCCCGAGCAGCCCAGGGCCTGCCGGGGTCTCGCCAGGCCCCAGCGCCGGGTGTCATCTCTTCCCCAGCTGAAGAGAAATCATTTTATCAGTTCCTCGTTGGGATTCTGGAGGGAATGTTGCAGAGAAATCAGCATGCTCGGTTCCATAATGACGTTCCACATTTCCATTCTGAAAAACAGTGCGGATTAAGGGGAACACTGCCAGTGTTTTTATGTCTAAAGCCTAACCTTCCTTGACCTTTTTTTTTTCTTTCCTTTTTTTTAATGTTTCCCAGTATTGACAGGGCCCCTAATTTGTGATCCGAAGCTGCAGCACTTCTCAGCATTAGGCGTTAGGAAGCTGTACCTGCTGGCTGGGAGGACAGATCAGGGTGGGCAGCCCTTATCTTCCCTGGGCGGCATGCACAGTGGCAAATCACCAAATTATAATTCACACGACAGATGAATTTATTGGGAAAAAAAAAGCCACCAGGAGTCAGAAGATAAATGTAATGGAGCGGGAAGGGGCTTGCACCGTGTTCCTGCTCCCCGGCGGCGTGGGCCACGTGGTGCCCCAAGCATCCTTCCCGCACCACGGATTTTGCAAAGCCCCAGTGTGAGGCACACAGCCCCGTGGGACAGCTCTCACCCAGCCCCAGCATCGGTCCCGGGGGCCAGATCTGGCATCCCCTGCCAGGCACCGGCTGCAAGCACAATTTCACAGATTTTGGTTCTCCTCCCAGAGCAGGATGAACGTACCCCAGGGTGCTGGAGAAAGGCAGGAGCTGGCACTCGCTGCCCTGCTCCCTGGAGAGCGACAGGAGGACAGGATGGGACATGGGGTCAAGGCAGGTGGGGGCTGTGTGGCCACCAGCACTGCGAGGATGTTCGGGGGGGGCTGTGGCAGCTCGGTGCCGCTCAAGGATGCTGCAGCGGTGGTGGATGCCTCCAGTGGCCCTTTAAGCCAGATTGAAAGATGCTCTGCATTGCCAGGCTGACAAAAAAGCGGCATTAGCCGAGCTGTGAAACTGGCTCTGTATGTTTAATGTCTCTCAATGGCTGGGGTGGGATAGCGCGGTATAAACTGAAAGTCAAGCAGCTGAATCCTTGTGCACTGCTTTGAAAAATTAGGGGCATTTATAATGTCTAATATGTTGCAAGCCAGGATGATTTAACAGATGGTTTAAAAAGAAAATCAGCATGTCAGGCAAGGCCCATTGTGTGGCTCTCTGTAGATTTCTATAGAATGTGAGAGTGATAAAAAATGTTTTTCTTCTTTATTTCAATACTGAAAGATGTTAAAACTTGAAACCTTGGGGAAAATTGCTTAATTACCCTCATGGTGTCAGTGGTCCAGAGCACTGGGAAATTTCAATTCCCTGCAGGAAGGGGTCAAATAGGGAACAACCAGGACACTTCTTAAACTCTTGTTAATGCCTCATAACCTTTAATGAATAATTTTCAGTACCACGGCGAAGCTAACCTCGCACAAAAGATAGTAGTATTTACCTCTTCAGAGAGGTAAGGCTTCTGCTTAATTCTGCGCACAAAGAGACAAATACAAACGTCTTTGCTTCCATGCTGTCCTGATAAATGATAGCAAATTCAGATTTTTCACTTGTGTTTTCTTCTGCAATACACTGCCTTATAATTTGGCTTCAGTTTTAAATTTAAATGCAAAGCTGAGTTAACTTTTCTTATACGAATACTGTAAACAGGGATTTCCCCATACCATGTATTCAACAACTACACTGTACTTTTATTTTAGAAAGAAGAGTTAATATTTAAAGTTGCCCTTTAATACTCATTTGGAAACACTGATTGAATAATAAGCCAAGCAGCTCAGTGTATCACATCTCTATTAAATTCTCTTGCCTTTTTTAAGATTTAAAAAAAAAAAAAAACTTTTTCTTCCTCTAAATGCAAATCTTTCTGTGTAACACTGTGCCTAATCTACTACAACTAATTAATCTGTTTGAGCTGATGAAATGTTACCTCTGCATTTTTTGTTCCTTGTATACAATTATTGTAACAGTGGTGAATAAATCAATATTCCCAATCCAACTGTAAAAAACAATCAAGAAAAGCAGTGCTTCTCAGGGAAAAAACACCAAATAATATTTATTAACTCTGTCTCAATCCACAGCAGAGCCTAATACCATTCAAGCATTTTCTGCAAGTGTAATAAGCAAACTCAAATACATGATGAAAGTGGCACATGCCAATAATTTCACCATTTTACACTGCAGAGTAATTGAAGGATTTAATGAGAAACAAACCAATAAAAATAAATAGACCATGCGAGAGGAGGAGAAACTGATCTAAAATGGAAGTTGCTCCATTGTGAGTTTTAGGGGTTTTTTTGCATGGTTTGACCAGGAAAAAAAATGGTGTTGGGATGATTGGCTGTTTATATCTACTTATTTTACATTTTGCAATTTGATTTCAAAAAAGGAAAATGCCACTTGTTTTATCGAGATGAGATTCTGCATCGGCACGCTATCCTTTTGCTGCCACTTCCGACAGACCTGTTATTTTCCTACCGAATTACATGATGAATAGCGTCTTTCTGCCTGAAGTTAGAAACTGTTTCTGTTGTATTGGTATTTATAAATAACTCCGAGAAGTCTAGCCTTTTAAATAATGGCACAGAGTACTTCTGCTTTTAGAAATGTCTATAAATCACAGTCTTCATGAAGGGAATTCTGATTACAAACAAACTCCTTTGTCTCGGCGGTGCCCCAAATTCCAGCCGTGCACAGGCGTTGCGCTGCCGGATGCTACCAGCACGCGAGTCAGCGCAGGACAGGGGCTGCACATGCTTGAATAAGAGAATATCGTGGTCTTACATCTACGGGATAATGTTTTTGTTAACCCCAGAGCAGGATCAAGCTTTCCACCAGTCTGACCTAGCAAAATCTCACAAATGGAACTTGTTTAAACAACAAAGGCTCGGACTGCCGACTTTTGACCTGTATTTCAGTCCCACTGAGGCTGGATGCCACAGTGCCAAACCTGGGGCTGGGTACTGGCTCTTCTGAGCCGGGTTTTGGTCAGATCAGTAATATTTCTGACTGAGTTTGGGGTAACACCTCCTACGGAGGAGGTCACGTTCAGAAATAATCCCCCCCAAACCTTTGTGTGACCAAAGCTACCAAGGGAATTGTTTGTAAAGGCCAGCAATTTTTTGTTTGTCAAAAATATTTGTCATTTGCTGCCTCCACTTGAGATAAAGGTATTTCAAATCTATGTTCATTTTTGAAGAAAGGCAAATTCCTCAGAAATGCAGCACCAGAATGGGCTCCTTGCTTGCTAAGCGTGTGAAAGAGGCAAAGAGCAGCCTGCTAAGCCTTTACGTTCAGCACAATCACTTTAAATATTGAGCACTGTACACCTGGTAAAAGAAACAATAAAACATAATCTCCTCTCTAAAGGGGATTATTTTCAGCTGCATTGTTTTGATGTTTTTTTCCTTGTATGCACAATTGAAAACTCTGACTTGTAATAAGTTATTGCTTCGTGCGGTGCTTTGGGAGAGAGGCAGAGGGCAGGTTCGCAGACCAAGTGCGGAGAGGTCTCTCCCTGGACAGCAGAGGTCCCATCCCAGTGTACAGGTCAGCGACCCCTTTATAAAATCTTTGAAGGGCTTTCTTGAAGGTTATTGACTGACCAAATCCTTTTATTTCATATCAAGTTCAAATGTAATGTCTTTATGAGCATAATGCATAAATCAATGGATCAGGACATTCAGATTATTTAGATAATGCTGAGAGCGTGCAGAATATACTGAGGCATCCTTCACACTGTTGATGGCTCTCTGGAATACTGTATCCCACCATACTATTCGCCAGACAAACATTTTAGAAAGTAGGGTCCACTGATAATTTTGTGTTCTATTTCTTTACTAAGCAAGATGGCTATTTTTACCCAGACAATTCAACAGGAATTGCTGCTTTACTTCCCTTGGCAAAGAGCTGGAGGCTTGAAGAGTTGTAAATCTCATATTCCTCTATCTTCACACTAGCAAACAATTAATTATTATTATTATTATCATTACCATTATTATTATTATTATTATTTCAGTAATATGCAGGACATGGATTCATCTAAACCCTGTTCTTGTACAGAACAAAAAATTCTCCCTGCCCCATTAATCTCTTTGAAGCAAATTTACCCTGTACTGCAAGTGGAGTTTAGCCTATATAATTTTCATAGAAACATTAGGAGGTGTGAACAGAAATTTCATCTTTTCTGAGGTCCTCTTACTCCTGCCTGAAGGATGCCTTGCCTCTCCTCCACCCGTGGCAACAAGCACCCCTCCCAGCCTCCTAGCACGGAGCCCAAACCCTTCGCATCTTACAAACTGTCCCTGGGGGGGTTCTGTCTCTTCCCAAGCTCCGTCACTCCAGGCTGAGTTTCTTTTGTTTGTGCCCCATTTTCGTACCCTCCTGGACAGCAGCATCCCACATCCCCACGAGGCACCAACTGGCTACGGGGGCTGCAGCTGCTGTAAGGGCCAGAGGGAAAGTTCCTCCCCAAAACTCCCCGGCTCCATATATCCAGGGCAAAACAAAACTGTTTAGAGAAGATGGATTATAGAATAAGAAGTTATTACGGTACAGCACAAGGTCAGTTGTTCTTTCAGTGCCAACAAGTTATAAAGGTCCTACATTTTTGGCAGGAACACCTTACTAATGAAATACAAACCATCACGTTATGAACTTCAATGTTTTTGCAATGTTTTAATGGACTTTATTCGGGGAGTGGACTGACTATGTGTTCATTTCATGGGCTACTTCATTGTGCTAAGTGTTTATTCTTCTCTGTCCCAATTTGGGGGTGGGGGTGGGGGCTGGTGTGGAAGTGAAATTGTTTTTTTGCCAGATTCATGGATGCATAAATGGGTAAGGTGGAATGAACTGAGCATTGCTGTCAGTGCAATGGTGACTTCTGGCAGCAAGAGGGTGGCACGGAGAGCCAGCCAGGCTGCAGTTTCAAGCCCTGACACCTGTGGACCTTGGATTTCTGATTTTGGCATCTTCAGCCCTGCTTTTCCTCTTTCCCAGCCCGGTTTGCAAGGAGCCCTTCAAGGAACATATAACCCCAAAATATAACCACACCACCAGCTCCAGCCCTCCCAGCACAGAAAGGGAGGTTGATTGGATTTGTACATGTAAACTGGGGAGATTTCCCATGCGCCTGAATATGTTTTGCATAGGTAGGGCTGCTTCCCTCCAGATAGAAAACGTCCTTGGCAAAATCTTGGCCAAGAATCAGTCCCCCAGTCATCAGGAGAGTTAATAACATGGTCCAAAACCAACAAGCAAATTTTTAGACATGCCATATTATGTCCTTTTATGCTCCATCAAAGACATTAGCAGAAAGAGTAACAAACAAAAGCTGTTACAACCCTGGGCAGATTGAAGAGGTTCCTGCTCAGCACCCCTGGTGCATTTCACCCTGACCAGGGCAAGCAGCTCAGCATTGATAAGACCTGACTCGTCCCACAACTAATTAAACAAGTTGTTTCCAAAGAGCTGGGGGAAACACCTGTGAGCAGGGCAGCTCCTCCAAAAGGGGTAAGATTTCAGGCAGACAAAACAACAGCTCACACCTCCCGCAGGACATGGCACAGCCCCCTCCCCAGTGACCGCTGCCCCAGCAGGCTCTGAAAATCCCACATCGGAGTTCAGAAATGAGAGGTTTTGCCAACAAAACCCCAAGCAAGCCCTCCTCCTTGCGCAGCACTGCCTCCCAGTAGTGCCACTCCTGGATGCTGGTGTTGGGGCTGATGGCTGCACCACAATTTCCAAATCCAAATTTTAGAAAAATTTGGATTTGGAAATTTTGATTTCCAAAAATTGAAGAAACCTTCACAAGGATATCAAACATTTGTTATCCTACAACTAAAACCCTACAGTCATCTTGCCAGATTGTGTTTTTGCTACACAAGGTCTATTTTTATTGTGAGCTTCCAACACAAAATTTATGGCATTTTTGGGGTGTCTGTATGAATAAATATAAAGAATATTAGAATGCCACGCAGTGGAAGTGTGAGCCATGCTTTGATCTGGTGTTGCAGTGTTGCCTTTCCCTTCCTCAGTTTTTTATCAGTGGGGATGATAAGGAAGGTATTTCCACTGCCTTAGCCGTCAGCCAGTCCATGCAAATTCCCGACATTATGGGGAAAAAAGAAGTGTTCTTTCATTACCAGTCAGAATTTCATTTCTGGCCTCAGCTGCATCCTCACGCAAACCTTTCTGAGGAATGCCAGGACAAGCGAGCATGTTGCATCCCTTGGATGCTCATTTCTCAGTCACACCAGAAGACTGGCGTGTACATTGCACACTTCCAGCATAATTAGTCTTTTTTAATGAAATGGACCCTGGATATATTCCACTGTGGAGCTTCAATAATAGAATTTAAGTGAAAGTAATTTCAAAGTGCAACAGTAGTTTACATATTAGTTATTGTATAAAGAAAAAAAAAATGCTCTGCTGTTTTAGGTTAAATGCAATTAACATCCAGGCCTTCTGCGAGACTCCTGGGAGAGAAAGATTGGTTTGGCAGGTTATTTCTCAGATTTTGATAAAAAGAAAAAGAAACTCCCCATATTTTAACTATATACCCTTGCTGAAAATATTACAGCACTCTCCAGATTCAAGACCTCAAAGCAACTTAGTAAAACACATTCATAACTCAAGAATATTTACTAATTAGCTATTACTCAGAAGTGCAATTATCCCTTGAGCTGCTGCCTGTAAAATAGTGCATATAAATAAAATTTTGCAAGTCCAAGTACATGTCAATTCCTTTCCATTTAGCAATCACTGTGAGAGGGGTGTAAAGAATTTTCTGTTTGGTTTTAAGAGAAAAAAAAAAAAAAAGTATCCAGGCTCTGGTACAGGAACAAGAGCGTGGTTACTACAGAAAAACACATTCACTACCCTTCCTTATTTCATATTGTTGTACCCTACTACATCTAATCAAAAATGTGGTTTTATGAGAAAAACAGAAAGTACTATTATAGATTTGTTGTAAAACTGTTCAAATGTACCAAGAAGGATTTTCTTGATTATTTTCTTTCTTTGTCTCTACCAAACACACTCAAAAATAAAAATAAAAAAAATCTCTCCTCATTTGAAAGGTTAAGTCTTTCACCCTGAAATGTTTCGACAAATTCTACCTCTACAGTTATCTAGGAATAAAACCTAACCCTTTCAACACCTATTAATTAGTTCAATGGGATCTTATTGTAAAGGACCTCAGAAAATATTGCCCATTCTTAGCTGCATAGGAGTGCTTAGATCAAATCCTGCTACTTTATCGTTTCCACTGGAATAATAAACAAAAATAAAAAGATGCAGGTTAGGATAAACATAAAACTCTGGCTGATATCTTTCTTTTTCATTGCTTTTGGACACTTTCTGCAAGGTAGATGGTCCTTCACAGGCTGTTAAATACAACCTCTGGCTGGGGAAGTCCCCGAGATGCAGATTGCTGGAGGTGGGAAAATAGACGAGGAAGGTCTCACTACATGTCGCCCCGTTCCTAGCTCCATCCTCATGCACCAGCTATTAGCCAATGAGACAGGATATTGGACCAGGCGGATTATTAATACAGCCCACAACAGCTATTCCTACAGTGCAACCAGAGCATTTTACCTTTAGGAAATTGCAGTGTAACTGTGTTTAAAACCCACTAAAGTTAATAGAAATATTCTCATTGACTTCAGTGAGCTCTGGACCACTCTGTCAGATGTGTATTTTCACCTTGACCTTCAGCCAAGTAAAAAATTTAGATTTCTAACCAAAGTTACTCATCTAAAACATAAAGAGAAGTAGATACCTCCACAGAACAATTAATATCATCATAGAAGAGGTGGCTCAAATATCTCCTTCTCTCCATCTATGGAAATATCCTGGATGTAGAGCCTCAAATAGGTACCTAACTCTTAGAAAGCTGCAATAGATGAGATAGTTCTGATCCCTAGTGGCACAGGGGGTGACAGTAAGGACAGAGTGAAATTTATCAGTCCAATAATAAGAGGAATAAAAGAAACGAGGTACATGTAGACCCAGAAAACCCTCCAGAAATGGCTGGATCAGAAACACAGCACTGGTGTTCGGCGCGGCTGTAGTTGTGACCAAAGTTCTTCCAGGCCTCCAGTGTGTTTCAGCCCTGGTTTGGCAGACCTGCTGTGCTGGTTTTCCTCCTCTTTTGCTGCCCGGAGGCAGCCGTGACCAGCACGTGCCTGCCACCCGCCACCACCCCAGCCCCATTTCCCACGCTTGGCGGGCGCTCGCCTCAGCCAGCCTCCCCCGGACGCCCCGACCGCCGTGGCACGTCTCGAGCTGCTGAGTTTCCTCAGGAAATACTATTCAGGGGCTTGTTTATTTTGCTATTATGAGTATGTTTTGCTACAAGAAATTACACTTAATTATGTTATAATATTTTCAGTACTGTTAATGTTAATATTAATGCGTTGAAAATCATTTTTACTTAATTTTTACTGGGTGTTCTTGTATAATTGATAGGGAATTTGTTATTAAATCTTTTATTTGACTGATTACTTAATCATTCCCACATGGTTATTGAAGACAATCTTACATATAATTAATTTCACTAATAGAGACTCCCCATGTTTTCCTTCCTAGGCCAGTGTCTGCATGGTTATCATGTAATTTAAGGCTTTCCTGGGGCAGCTTAAATTATGCACATATTTGTATTAATTATATATGGCCAGATTCTGCTACCTTGCATATAGTGGCTAACACCTCCTTCTGTATGTAGCTCCTCTGAAATCAGTGGAGCTCCTTGCCACCGGATCAATGCAATAGGAAGTGGTGCAAAATGAGCACAAATCTGGAGAGAGGAAGAATTTCACGGGGCTGCTTTCATTCCCTTTCCTCAAGCACAGGCCGCCCCGGGATCTCCTGCCCTCTCCCTTTCACCACGCCTAATCCAAACGGATGGGTCCATCCGCTGCACCACCATTTCGGGATCGGAAATATGACAGCACAGGGAAGATGTGGGGAAGGGAGCGCCCTCCTTTACCACCTATGAAATGCACAGACATCGGGCACGCAGTCAGTAACAAAGGACCACGGGCCATGTGTGCGTATGTGATAGGGAACAAGTTACTTTCAATGTCATGAAAGGCAGAGAGTTATCTATCAGGTGACATGCCAAACCCGTGACAGGATGCTA
This sequence comes from Anser cygnoides, assembly GCF_040182565.1. Taxonomy (NCBI): domain Eukaryota; kingdom Metazoa; phylum Chordata; class Aves; order Anseriformes; family Anatidae; genus Anser; species Anser cygnoides. Next base: position 2,103,560 of record NC_089879.1, on the reverse strand, counting down.
AGTAATGCACCTGATGCCAATTATTGACTCCCAATGACAAATTGGGTTTGCATATTGCATATTTTCCCCCAGAGTGAAACACGGAGCCAGCTCAAACGCCGGCCAACTATGCTACTGTGCTTGTGAGGAAAGAGCGTGTGAGGGGTAGAGACACAAGGAATTCACATTGTCGGCATTGTCCCAGCCAGCTGCTCTCTGCAGTCTGGTGACAGCAGCAGCAGCAGGCTCTGCACAACCCCAGCCCTCCTCCAGAAGCACGACCTGCTCTGGGATGGGGACCGGAGAGTGCAGGACCCCCTGCATGCCACAGCTGGGGTCTGTTCCGGCAGGCGCAGGGGAACAAGGGCATGAGCTGAATCAATGGAAATACCAGCAAAGTCCACAGACATGCACTGAAGTCAACGGGGTGGGGCAGGGAGCTCAGGTTAAGCATGAAGGCGACTTCTTACAGCACCAATGCCATAGCAAGAACTTTTTAAATCAATTTATTCTTAGAGAGCTGAGCAGAGCACGAGCTGCATACCAAAGAGTGGCCACGATAAGTTCATTTAAAGCAGAGGCTCTTCCTAGCTAACATTTTAAGCTGCCCTCAAGCAATTCTCTGCCATGCATCAGTATTTCTAAAAAAAAAAAAAAGAGGTCTTATGAGCCCAACTCCATAAAAAAGTTCCCGAATGGCCAGGAGCAGTGTTTGGTACCTGTGGAGGGATGCTCTGTTTAGTCTTCAGGGACTGAGATCCCTGAGGACAGTTCAGTTGTTAAAATTTAAAAATGAAAACCAGAATCAATTGAAGGGCTAGCTGGTGTTTTCAGTGCATTAGTATTTTGATTAATTTAGGGGGATCCAGTGGGCAAGAGATTTTTGAAGTTCAGGCCTTCCTTGCACTCCATTACTCAAAACCTCTCGTCTGCCGAGGTAGCATCCTGCCCCTCTGCGACGTCCACTGTTAATGTGGGCGATAACCACGATTCCTCCCCACACACTATTTAAATTCTAAGACACCGACAAACTATAACTCACAAGGAACCATTTTAAATTATTATTATTCAATGGCTTGTAAACTGTATCTCATCATTAAACAGAATAATAAATAAAAATAATGACTAGCTTTCAAGCCAGCAATGTAAAGAACATACTTTCCTGCTGAATAGTTGGTTCATTTTATTATGTGTTAATTAAAGTGAAATCCATCCTTTAATTGTTAGGTTGAGAAAAAAATATTTGGAGTTAGGAAGTGAAGGAAATCCCATATTTCCCATTTCTCTCTGCAGCTCTGTTGCTGTATAGACCGAGATTCCAGCTGCTGAAGGAATATATAGCAGCCCCACAGATACTTTACAGTACCAAAACCTAGCTCGGGGCTACACATCCCCAGATGAAAGACAGCAGCTCCGCGGAAGGAACCAGAAATGTGTCTGTGCGGCCGCTGGCAGGGGAGGAGGAAGGGGTTAAAGGCAGGGGCGGCCGGATCCGGAGCTGTGGCCCCAGCCCAGACCTGCCCGCGCTCACCCATGGTCAGCCGCACCGCACCGGGTAATTCCATTAGGGTGCGAGATTCAAATGCAGAATTAGCTGTTGCCTACGCAGAATTATGTTAAACATGGCCCAGACTGAAAATCAATATTCTGCTTAAGTAACTGGCCCTCCAGTAATTTAATGAAGCTAAATTGCATTACACGGAGGTAAGGTGGTGGGGGACCATTTTGTCTCAAACCTTCCATTATACAGTGACTGTACAGCTGTATGCCTAAAGAGAAATTAAACACATACACTCATTCCTTCTTGAAGTTGGAACAGTGTTTTTTACACTGGATTACTTGTCTCCTTCCTTAATTTAAAACTACAGTAAATAATTTGCAGCCACGTAATTAGGAGGGAGCCACAGTCTTATAATAAGAGGAAAAAATTGCTACTAGAGTATTAAAGGATTTTTTTTACTTCGCAAGAAAAAAATGAAAAAGGACATTAAATGTTAGATCTGTATTAAAAATGTAATTCTAAAGGGTTTAAATCTATGACATGTCTACACTGAATTAATTAAATTCATGATCTGATCAAGGACTGAAAAGCTACCTCGGAGCTATCTCTTAAAAATGCTATGTATGTACATGTCAAAATAGGAATTAAAAAAAAGCAGCCCTTTGATTTATTAGCAATTCATGCATGCATTATTGTGCTTTCTTGCCTTGTAGTAGGAGAGAAGTCAAAGTTTTATAAAGCACCTGAAACCTTCCCCGCCCGTGCTTTATTAAAGGAACTTTCTTGCAGAACACGGCCGTACCGAAACTGCAAGCCGTCTACTATGAATATGATCACGGTGACATCCACGACTACTTAACTTGTGTTAAAGCTGATTGACAAGAACAAAGAGGGTACAATTACATTATGCAGCACTTGTACGGCACCCTCTTTTATTTATTATTCAGCTACAAAACTTCAACTGGAAGAAACACTTCAGAGTTTTGTGTCGAGAAGACAGAATTAAATTGACAATAATTCTGCGCTGCGTGGTATGAAGTTATGCTGATTAGAGATTGCTTCCCCCTAAATCATTTGTCACATTGCCTTATATAAGGGTAAAACAGACTTCAACCATGTGTAGCTGCAGCGGTATCTTTGGGGAAATGCAGGCAGTAGAGTATGTATTGTTTAAAAGGAAAAGAAGTGATTTGCATGCTCAATCGCTATTTTTCTTGTCTGTCCAACTACCAGAATTTTCTTCCTGTACTTAAAAGGCAGTTAAACAAATGACATTTTATTTATGCCGAGTCCAGAGTGAAACCAGCAGCATTTAAAAACAAACGTCTATGTAACATGTGGATCCCTGTGCCGAAGGAGCCAGGCGGATGCACGCTGCGAGGTGCGAGGTGGGCAGCAGCAGCCCCGAGAGGCCAGGCCAGGCTTGCTGTGCCCCTGCTCTGGGGCTGCTGGCTCTGAAAAGTGGCTCCGAAGCCACCCACCGCCCCCCAGATCTGGCACTGGGGCTTCTGAAGGTGCCACATGTGTCACTTCTCACGTCCCACACTTCAATATCAGGTGCTGCTGCCAAATAGTAGAAGCAACTGGGTGTATTCCGTAGGAGGATAAAACAAAATGCCTCCGCTGCCAGAACAAGACTTGCAGAGAGTGCTCCGAAACCCCAAAACAGGAGTCTAGGGGTGTCCGTCTCTGTTTCCTCCGAGCATTTATGAGCAAGAGCCAGCATCGCTGCTCTCTGAATATTCAGGCTTTTAGCTGAGGGAGCTCTGCCTTTCCTAGCAGGCAGGTTTGTCCCCATGGAACGCACTTCCACGTAGAGCAGCCCCAAGCGCTGACAGCTACGGGGACACCCATGAGCGGGTTCCCTCCCAGCCCTCCCGCAGTGACACCACTACTACGACCACAGCACCGATATCTGAAATTAACACCATGCCGATTTATTTTCCTCTCTCCTGCTATGCTGCTGCTCAGCAGCAGCTCCTGCAGGAAAACAGTCCCGTGCCAGCTGAACCTGGAAGTCCTTCGCCTCCCAGGAGCGATGGCTCTAGACCGGCATCACCTCCAGCACCTTCCTCAAACAGCAGCTGCAACAAAAGGCAATGCAACGAGGGGATGAGATGAAAAATTCAGTATTGCTCTCTCTTGCATGTTATTGATTGAAAGGGAAAAAATTTAACAAGAAATTATTTTTACACCCTTGAATACCAACTTGCAGATCTGTGTTTTTGTCTCTGTTTTGCTCACTGCCTTATATTTTTTGGCACGGCAATTCAGTAATGTGCAACTGAACATTTATTAATTATGCCCAATTAAAAGAACTGGTTTGAAGGGAACAGCTTTCCTCAAAAAAAAAACAAACCTTCTGTTTGTTTTCTCCATTCATTCTAGCTGGGATATAGCTGTTCACTGCACAACTGTGCTTTGCATGTACTTGCCACAAGGAACTGCAGGATTTCCCCCCCCTCCTACTCATAAAACATTAGTTTACAAACATATCCAATGAGGGAAACGTATCACGTCTTATAATGCAGGGTCCTTTTGAGCAATGCATACGGCAATTTCTTTTTCCTTAAGATGCACCTCTATGTTAAATGATAGTTCCTTCGGGATTTTCATTAATGTTCTGGCAAAGAAATAGAAAAGGAAAAAAAAAAATTTTGGTGAAATTCCTTGAATGATGAGTTTAGTGTTTTCCTTCTGGTCATATTTACATTTAGTGTTTTGATGATGTTAAATTCTACAAATGAGAGCAGTTTTTAAGTGTTCCTTTCAACACTGACTGCCTTTTCTGTTTGATTTCTCCTGCTGCTGGTGTGTTGTCAATGCTGAATGCTGGAATTGTTGTTGAGCAGGCACAGCTGGATGAATTAAAGTCTCTCCAGTAACTCAAACCAGAAATGACTTCATCTCTAAACTTTCCATGTAGCACAGGTCAGAGCTCTGAGTAGGGACAAAAATAATGGGGTTACCAGAGAAAGAAAAAGTCAAAAGTACAAGTCAAAATACAGCAGGCGGTCGGAGGGGCTTTGTGTGACTGCAGCAGCTTCCCCTGTTACCAACGGGCTCTGTTACAGGCTGAGGCTCTGATGAAGCCATTCGATAAGTAATTGTATTTTAAGTTCAAACAGAACATCTGTATGCACGCGGATACGGAGCTCCGTGCATTTACCTTATTAACTATTTACTTAAATTATCTGCTGGGTTTCCTCGTACATAGTTACTAGCACCTAATGATATAATCTATTAATTTATTCAAGGAATTTTGCCAAAAAACAAATAAAAGTGCTGAACACAAACATTTCCTCTTCACTCATTTAGAGCTCATCACAAACACCGAGGCATTTCCGTGTGGCGAAGGCAGATTTTAAAAGGTAACATATTTAATTAACATGAAGCAATTTCTAAAGCAAATACCGGAGAGGCCCGCCGCAGCCAGGCGCTCCCCCCTGCTCCCTGCCAGCTCCTGTGCCAGACCCTTGCACCCACGGCCTCCCCAGCAGCTTTTGCTGCTTTTACTGTGAAGGAAATTCAATTCTTGACATTTTTATCTTTTAAACAGGCCCAAGCAGGGGCATTGCTTCTGCCCTTCCTCAGGCACATCCTCAGGTGCCCTTTGCAGGCTTCCCACGGAGCGTTTTGTGCTCTCCCGTGTCTGTGTGTGAAAGAGGTGACGTTCCACATCAGCGGCCACCACGCCACAATTTTTAGCCTTTTCCTTAAGCATGTGTAAAAGGGCTCGCCTTGCCTGTAATTTCTGTATGTGCCGTGACCTGCCTGCTCTCTGCTGAGCTGGACGTGGTGTGTGCTAGGAGTTTTACACCAGCGTGAGACGTCCGCGTTCCTCCATCACTGAGTGGAGCCGACGCAACACAAGCACAGCATCGGAGGTGTTTAAAAACAAGGATTCAAAAACCACCCGACACACACGTGGTCAAAGGCCTCTGAAACTCAATGTTTTGTCTTTAAATCAATTTGTGTTATCAATAGCCATGAATTCCCGGAGCTTAAAGTGTGATCTGCTCTTTATCATTGCAATTCTGAGAAATCAGTGTCACGGAAACACAGACTTTGCAGGCGACCCTGGCATACCCAGCGATAGCTGCTTTCTAAAAGTGACCTAAAACATCCCATAACAAGAAAGTTTACTGGTGTAACATTAAATTCCTGGCCACAAAGCTCCAGGTGGTGGTCTGCATTTTTTCTGTTATACATTTTTGTGTTTCAGGTGAGTTATGTTAAATGTACATGTCTCCAAAATCAGGTGCCTGGGATATTACATGGTGAAATACAAAGCTGATGCATGGCATTGCAAAGGCACACACAAAAGCAGTAACTGTTGGGCTGCGGATTAATATTCATGTGTACAAGAAAATCTGTCGAATCCCTACCAATAATTACAATCTGCCGATCATAATAATTCCAGCTGGCTAATGGTCAGCCTTCCTTTCCGTGGAGATGGCAGAAATTGCAGGGCTCTGGTGCAGAGGTGAGGGCTTGGAGGGCAAATGTGCCAGGGCAATACAGGTGCCCCCAGCCTGCCTCCAGCCTGCTCTTCCCCTGTGTTGCTCCACACCCCAAACACTCCTTCCTTTTAATGCAAGGAGGTGAAATGCAGTCTGAGCTCTTGGGGAGCTGGGGCAGTTTGCCCTTCCCCAGCCTGCCCTCACCCTGCCAAGCACACCCTGTCACCCCCCTTGTAGAGTGTGCCATGCCCATCTTCCATTCAGGCGCCCCTGTGGCTTTCCAGCATGGTTCGAATTGCTGCTTGAACCTTATCCAGAGCTCCTCAGCATTTGCACATCATTTTTACATCTGGTGGGGGATTTCCATGCTGCACTCACCCAGCACCGCAACGCCAGCCCACCCCTCCCTCCCCTCCCTGCCGCACCTTGCTGCCTTCATGGGGCTCTCCCCACCAGATCCTGCTGAACCCTGCATTTTCCATGACTCTGGAAGACAATATTTGGGTATGTTTAAAGAGCAATAAGTCCTTCATCTCAGACCAGTGACCTAATCGTGGGATTTAGCCATTCCATGCACCCTAAAAATTAAAATTCACGTCTATGGAGCAACTGTTTAGGGAAAGAAGGTGAAGGACCAGATCCTGCTTTCCAAAAAATGTAACCAATATGCATATTAGACCTGGCTCTCTGCAGCTATGGCTCTCTTAGTATTCCTACTTTAAAAAAAAGAAAAACCTTGATTTCAAGGGAAAAAAAATAATGTATGTGTATATATATATTTAACTGTATGTAAAGTTCTCTTGGATCTGAAAGACAAAAAGCCCTAACACCCTAACAAGTCAAAGCCCAAGCCTAGGAGAAGCAGTCGGTCCACATATAGATGGAAAGCAATTTTCAGAAGCGAAATCTCAGGGTTTGACACTTTTTTTATTCTTATCCAAAATCGCTTTGTTTTTGAACTCACATTTTATCAACTGCAGAATTCAATTCACTGCAAGTCTCATTGATTTCAGCTGCATTTTATTCAAGGGATAAATGTGATCCCATTATTCTATTAGCAAGAATATTAAAAATAAAACATAGATGACAACTTTATCACTTAAGTTGGCATTCATTACGTATGTGTAAGGATTTTTATTTTTTCAAGAGGAGTTTCATTTGGATTTCTAGCGTATAGCCACGCATATACACAGCAGTCAAAGAAGCTATAGCCTGTCATTTCAATAAAACATGTATGAAAGCATCCCTAAGCACCTCCTGACATGTCAGGAATATATGGTGTAAGAGTGCGTCCATGTCAGCAGTGACAAGCTGAACCTTAATGGCTCTAAAACAGTCTTTATGGTTTACTGTACCCGTAATCCATTTTATAATGAGTGCTCAACTAAATACAACGGTTCTGAGAGTTTCCTCTGTCTTTTAAATCACCCCGAGGTGCCTAGACGAAGGAAAAAACTCCAAACTGTGGGTGATCCTTCCAGGGAAGCTCTGTGTGCTGAAACACTTCCGCACGACAGATAAATTAAGGATAGGGCTTTAGCCTAATCCTTAAATTTCCTTCTGTGGATTTTAAGAGAGACCACTACTGATATTTTCTTGCAGTTTGGGGGAGGTTTTGTATTTTACCAGGCTGGCACTGCCCGGGACTTGCAAAATGTGGGGAAAAGGGGAGGTTGCCTGTAGGAGGCAGGGACTGCTGAGAAGTCAGCTGCAGGCTCACATTTTAAAGAAAGGCAAAATGAGGTTCAGACGTCCAGTGTGGTAGCAAAAATGGAAATAAATAGCAGGAACCTCCAACTGAAACACCTTTCCTCAGTGTGAAAGCTGAGCTGTGCTTCATTTATTCAGGGGAAAGCCTGCACATGTTGTGGGGACAAAACAAGGCCCCTATCCCCATCAGCCCCCGCCACCGCCCTGCTCTGCCGGCATGGCCTGCGCTCCACGGGCTTCCCCGGCCTGCCAGCTTCTGGCCTTACTGCTGTTTTGGTGGGTGTGTACCCATGCTCCTGCAAGCAGAGCTGAGGCTCTGACATTTAAAGGTGAAACTTTAGAAATTCAGCCCCCAGGTGGTTTGGGCACCACAAGTGCTCACAGACCAGAAGCGTCGTAGCCCCTATGGGGTGGCCACGAGGCATCTGCTCCCCCCCCCCCCCCCCCACAAGACAGCCAGGTTCACAAGCAGTTTTGCTCTCTCTCTCTTTTATTCTTTTTTAAGATCAAATCTGTGTTTTAAGCTTTTGTGTCTCTTAACAATATTACAAAATTTGTAGCGCTGTCCTCAGGGAAAGGCACCCCTAGGCCCACCCACCACCACCCCCCTGGGGCGCCAGCAGCACCCTCACATCCCTGCCCCTTCAGTCACTCTCCCTCACCAGCCCTGCTTCCCCCCATCAGAAAGCACACCCAGCTCTTCCTTGCCCAGGGACACCTCCAGGCACCCCTGTCCCCTGGAGGACACCCCGGCTCTCCCCAAAAAGGGCAACCGAGGGCTGTCCGGCCTGCACAGGAGGTGCCAGCTCCCACCAGGAGGGTGCCGGCCCAGGGGCTGGGTGCATGGTGAGCGCCCAGGGGAGGGAAGCAACTAGAAACAGCCACGTAACATCTATTTAGAGCCTGGGAGCATTTGCGAAAGCCATCCCCATTACTGTTGAAAAGATGCAAATTTGGTGAAATAATCAGCTGTATGGCTGCAGGCTGTTTCTCAAGTACCCTGATTCCTTACAGGAGTGAAGGTATTAGTGCAAGGCACACAGCAAGGCCAAGTTCATGTTGCTCAGAGGTAGCCCCTAACCAAACTCCACCAAGTGCTATAAAGCAAGGTTTGTTATCTTGGAAAGCACTGACAGTTCATCCAATAAAGCCCCCCAAACCAGGACCCTGCAGGCTGGTTGCAGGGGTGCACAAAGCAGCGCTCACGGCGTGCCTTACACAGGGGCTCGTCGCCCGCGCACGGCCCGCTCCGCACAGCGGTGCCTGGCCCGTGCTCAGCACCAGGCAATTAAGACAGCACCTTGCGTCAGGTTTTGCATCAAAAAAAAAAAAATCCCATCTTACATTTAGGGACCTGCTTATCAGCTAAAATGTACAGCAGTCTGTGTGCAGGGCACAGCACCGGCTTTGTGTTTCAGGCTTGAGAACAACTGAGGAGCGGCTCTGCTGTACAACTGCTGGGAAGCAGCTACATGCACGCCTTAATGCGAGGTGTGAATCTGCCTCATGTCGGCAGACTTCCCTCCCTGCCTCCCTCCTCCTCCCTCCTCCTCCTCCCAGCTTCATCTGGCTATACTTTTAGAAAAAAAAAAAAAAAAAAAAAAAAAAAGGGATTAGGGAGAGGATAGTACTTATACTTAAAAAGAACCATTTTCCTAGTAGCTATTATTGTAAATAACATACTAACAAGTTTAAAAGGCTGCAATGCATAAACTACATATATGATTCATTTCAGGAATATGAAATATATTCTTAAACCACCAGTGTCTTCAGTAGAGATAGAAGGTGAGCCCTCAGTCAAGCAGTTTAATTATTATAATTCTAGTCCTCCATAAAATCAGTTTTACGGCCAGTGACTTAAAATAATGTCATGGAAACAAATATATACACTAAAATCGGGCAGATATTCAGTTATGTTTGTGCTGTGCATACAGTAGTACAGAAGATAACAATGTAAGACATCAGTTTGAATCTTGAAATATTATTTTCTCATGTATGGCATAAGGAGAAAATGGTTCATGCTGCTTTATAATGCAGTAATGAAATAAACTGAAGTTGGAGAGGGTGTGTTTGTGTGTACAACCGAGTTTATCCTACGATATGCATCTTTATGTATTATGTATTCAGTTTTCTCACATTTTTCTCAGTGGACAGATATTGTGCTGTAGTTCTCAGAATACCTGAGAAAAACATTCCAGCAAATTGCATTACTTGTCTATACAGATAGCATGAGGAGCACAAAACAGGCAAGGAGAGTCTTCATCATGTAAAGCCTTTTTTGATTTCCTCCCCCCCCCCCCCAATCTTCTGTAACAACATAAAAGATACTGTTATGACAAGTACTCTGGTAGTTCGTTCTTTCATTTATAATTTAACCACAGCCTATATAACCTAATCAGAAAAATGTGGAGCATGATTAGTACAACAATTGAATACAGTTGGGCTTCTTGAGCAACTCAAAGAACAATACAAAAGAAAGCAAAAAGAAAGAGGGGGGAAAAAAGGCGAGGAAAAGCATCGCAGGCATATCAGAAAATATGTGGTATTTCTTTAATATTTCATTTTAAACTACCTAATTGTGTTTTTAAGCTTCGGTTCCTGTAATTTTGCAAGACGAGGCATTCCAGTGAGAAAACATATGGTAAGGGATTTTTAAACCACATAGCTAGAGTGCATCATAGACTTATCTGCTGCTTTAGTGTCACAAAAATCCACCACTGAATTTATCCAGTCACCCATTAAAGAAAGAAAAGAATTAAAGGAAAAGGAGTTTAAAAATTCCCAAATGCTACAAAAACTACTGGAAAGTGACACGGGGTTCAATCCACGAGCGAGGTGGATCTTCAGGGCTTCTCGGGAAGGAGAAGCAGCAATGAGCTCTCTCAAGGCTGCCAGTTATTTCGGGATACTGCATAGTAAATATTGCATTCGGTTGTGACAAACTGTCATTAGCAACAACTTGTAACATCGACTTGGCTAAAATGACTTTCAATGAATCTCGTGCCTCGAGTGGAGGCGAACTTGGGCTTGGGGCCCCTCTGGAAGCAGCGGAAGCGGGGTCTGGTGGCACAGCCGGTGCCATACTGGTTTCCAGCTGAATCAGCACCTCGTGCAGCACTTCCAGAGTGGATGTCGAGGCACAATAACGGTGAACTTCGACGTTTACACCCAGCTGGGAGAGCTGGGCCTGTGCTTGGAGATGCTGGGCCAGCACTGGCCACCAGAACCCTCCCACCAGTGTCCTCCTGCCACGCAGCCCTGGTCTCCTGCGCAGGTCTCACAGGGAGAGGAGGACCAGGCACGACAAAAGGCAATATACCCAGTGGTGTCGTTGCCACCAGCACCAGAGCGTATTGCCAAGGCTTGGCACTAGCATAAAGTGGTAGGGTTTGGTGGGAAGAGGAGTTAAAAGAAACTTTTGAATGCCAGTGGTTAACTCTTGGTGTGAAAAAAAGAGGACTGCTGCAGCAGAGCTGCCTCGCGATGCCATTTATCAGGGCTGAGCACAGCTTCTAATCAGCGTAAGGCATCGGGGAGCTTGCAGTTATTTGTTCAGAAATGCTGGAAACACGAACTAGCCTCCTGAAAACCTTTCCTTCCCACATACACGAGAAGCAGTGTCACTGCTTACACAGCTGTGCAAGCTCCTGCCTCCTCGTCCTGTTATTATCTAAATTTACCTGGAATTGGTCTTTCCTTTTTCACTGCTTATCTTGCTTTTAATAGACAAACTCTTAACCCCTTGCACTTAAAGGATTCCCCCAAGGTTGTGCACTTTTTTTCCACTGGGAGTTCCTAAGTGTAAGGAGTGAGAAAAGTGTAAGGTGTTAATCTTGATAATTAGTGCACAAAACCAATTAGAGGTCCAAAAAACCTTAAGGCACAGAAAGTGATTTTTTGTTTATTTGCTTACCTTATTAAGTTAAATATCTGTCTGAATTAATCACTAATGAATGTGAAGAAGGCTCAATAGCACTGGCTTAATGAACAGCAGTGTCAAATGCATTTTACAGGGCACCAAATCACTGGGTATAGTAAGCCAAGTTGCTATTCAAAATTACTTTTCTGCCCAATTTTCTGTTTGCAAAGCAGTAAATTATTTACATTTATTGTGCTTATTTAAGTACTTAAATAGTATGAATGGAGTACAGGCACATTTTAAAAATATAGAATCATTACACAACCCTGCTGCTGGAAATTCATGTCGTTTTTCCCCTAAAGGCTGCCTTCCCCCCCGGCCAAGCTTTCTTTTACAACAATTCTTGCAACACCCCATTATTAGATGAAACATATTTTTTCCCTGCAATTTATTATTTTGCATGCTTTCAGACAAGTGCTGTAGGACTTAAATTATGCACATCAGGAACAGTCCCTTTCACACATGCATAGTGGCTTGAGCAAAGTTCTTAGGTTTTCTGGATAAAACTATGCTGTATTTCACTGCAACAACTGTATTTTCACTTTCTTTCCATCTATTATTCACATCATAAACATCTGCATTGTAAACGTCAGATGTACTAATTGTCATGTCTCCGGCTCCGGGTATTAAGCCCTACTCTTTTGAATTAAAAGCAATATATATATCTATATATCTTTTTTTCTATTAATATCTCAAAATGCATGTCCCTTTATTTTTTTAGCAGGCACTGGGGCTTTCGCAGCTATCTCTTACGCTGTATTTTTTTACGCTTTGGAAAAGCCTTCATGAAATCTTTTCCTGCTGCAGATTTTGGCTGCACGGACACACAGGAGGAAGGTGAGCTGATTCATCAGCCCCGCGTTAGAGGCACATAATGGAATATAATGGAAGGGGAAAGACTAATAGCAGAGGAGCAGAAAAAGTGGAAATCCACAGCTTTCTAGGATCTCCTTAAAGGTGATTTTTTTTTTTTTTCTTCCCATTTTTTATTGCAGCCTCCAGAACAATCAAGGAAATGTCTTGTGGTAAATATGTAGTCAAATGTTTGCAAGAAGAAAAACTTTGTTCGTTTTTCCGAGCGTTCAGATGCTTTGTAAGAGCACACAAGCTGCATGAAATCTCGTGCACATAACCTAGCGTGGCTACATACGGATTCTGACTTTGTGTGTTAGTCCTTTCCTACCTTGCCTTAATAAAATAAACAGTAATAACCCTTTGAAAGATATGTTGTGGGAACATTTAAAGGGGGGGAGAAATTGCAAACTGCATCCTGCAGATTTAACTATTTCAGTGATTTGTTCTAAATGCTAGTAATGCAACATTAATGTTAAAAAGTCCCATGCTATTCATAAGAGATTATACAGGAGTAAACATTACAATGGCCGTAACGATCTAATTAAAAGAATCAGGCGCACTTGGAAGAATCCCGCTTAAAAATAATAATAATAGTAAAATCGATGGCGCAGCCCGCGGTCCGGAATGGGACGGAGCACTGTGCTGTGATCAGACACAGCCTATCTCGTACATATCTAAAGTCCTCTGGTCTTTGTTACTTAATGCGATGCAGAAGATCAAAGATCCGTACAGTATGTGCCGGGGTGTTGCTGCAGTCCCTGTCACACGTTAAGGGGGTTGGTGTGGTGGTTTTTTTATTATTATTATTATTATTGCGTCTTTTTCTGCTTTTTGCTTTCATCCCAACCATACAAAATTTGGGATTAAAAATAATAATAATAATAATAGTAATGATGATGATGATAAAACGAGAGGGAGAAGAGCGCTGGAAGATCCCCGGCCCTCAAGGCGCTGGGAAGCGGGGCCCGGCTCGGCGCTGCCCCGAGGCCGGGACCGACCCGGGGCCGCTGCCCCCCGCCGCCAGCGCCGGGGCCGGGGCCGGGGCCGGGGCCGGGGCCGGGGCCGGGGCGGTGCCGGCGCGGTGCCGACCACCGGGGGGCGCTGTGGCTCCGCGCCGCCCGCCCGCCGCCCGC
>NC_089879.1:2082500-2085000 GCF_040182565.1 Anser cygnoides | reverse complement strand
TAGTTCTGCATTTTTCAGTCCAGATTCTGGCACTAAAGTTGGCAAAATTAGACCATTTTGTTAAACTGATCTTCTAGCCGCCCACCTCCACCACGCATTACAGCACACCTATGACATGACCCAAGAACAATGGGTGAAAAATGGGCTATAAAAACATGAATGGCCTGCTTCATATAAAGCAGATTTTATAGTGCAGGTGTGCCTTCATTTATCGATACTGTAAAGCAGTGAGATCATGCTGGCAGTAAAACACAACATTTGTAAAACAACAAAAAAAAATCTATTAATTAAAAATGTAATGGCACAGATAAAAACTCAACAGGGTGTTTTATAAATATATTTGATATTTTATCATCAGATGCTTTACATCATCTCACACAGAATTCAGCCCGTTCTGAGAAGAATATCTGGAAAGAAGGAAAAAAAAAAGACTTAATTGAACTGTAAAACTATAGACCACGTTTAGGAAAAACCAGGCATGTAAAAATATCTATTTAATAAGTGCCGTTTAAGTTGTTAAAGCTGTTTTTTTTTTTTTTTGGTGTTTTTTATTTTTTCTTCACCCATTAGGATATGAATGGGAAAAATTATGAATAGGAAATCCTGCTGGAGTTTTTATTGCCTATTTCCTTTCGGGAAGATGGCATTGTTCCTCTTTTAAAAAAGGGAAGGGGCGTAAAATAAGCCTAGGCGTATGACAGACATCCTTCAAAGCTCAGGCTGCAGAAGTATGCTGTTATGTATTTTTGTTACTTACAAGGCAAAGGCTGTTCTATTTTTAAGCAGGGCTGTGCTGCTGTGTGCGTTTCACTTCCCTCGAAAGGGGTTTTGGCATAATGTTGTTTTGATTAAGGGAGATTTCTGTTCTATTCTATTTAGGTTCTTATATGTTTTTTTCAACACAATGCAGGGGGAGAGGCGGGAGCGGGGGATTTGGGGGTTTGGTTTATTTTTTTATTTTTTATTTTATTTTTTTTTTCCCTGAGCTCACTCCAGGACAGCGAATAATTTTTTTCTGCCCACATCAACATCTCCAGAAATCCTCACCTGTGCAGCAAGGCTCTGCAAAACCCACCTGTCGAGCTGCATGCCAAGGAGGTGTTGTGGTCTTCCTTTTTTTTTTTAATGGGGGAAAAAAAATCCACCAAATTTGCAAGGCAAAGGTCCCCCCCATCTGAATCCTCCATTGCCTTCATCACCCTGAGCTAAACACAACAGAAAGGGCGCTGGAAGTTAATGGATTTGCCTCCTTCCATCCCACGGCAGCTTTGGCCATCCAGGGGCAGGGAGGCAAGGTGATGTGGGATGTGTGGGATGTCCCCCCAGGCTGCGGGGTGCTCCGTGAGATGGGGACACCCCCACTGTGCCCCAGCCCAGGGGCTCCCATGGGCAGAGCCCGCTCCAGACCCTGCGCTCAGCCCCCTCCTTAACCTCTCCTCATTGCCTCCCCCTCCCCGGCCGCCACAATTACAGCTTGTGTCATCATGTTCGGCACAGATGTTTCAGCAGCTGTACATGTTGAGCATGTTTTAAAAGAGTTTTTTTTTTTTTTTTTTTTCTTTTCTGACACATCCTGGTGGCCCGATAACAATTCCCAATCGCTGCCGCAGGGCAGCGCGCTGGCAGCCGCGGGACTGCTGCCATGGCCGGAGCCTCCTATGCTCACCAGCTTTCCCTCAGTTCTCGGCCTTTCCCCGGTCTTTTATTTTGCAGTGCCGGGGCCGCTGAGGTTGCTGGCTTCTCAGGCAGTAGCTGGAGTCTGGACACCATACTTTCAAATATTTTGGATATATTTGCACTGAAAAATATCAGATTATATATAGCACCTAAAGTCCCAGAGATGTTCCAGAGCATTGCGGTGGTGGCACTGGTGACATGGTCACACAGCACTTGGGTGGGGGCCATGAAGGTGCTTGGCCAGCCAGCCCGCGTGTAGGAATGGGGAGCAGTTTGGGGGGGCTCTTCCCAAACCACCATGGAGCCACCAAGGCAAACGTGGGCCTTTGCAACTACTGCGGCTCCTCAGCAGCTGCACTGTTAGGTCCTAGCTCCAGGAACTGTGGAGCCCATTTCTTGGATGTAGCAAAGTCACGGAGATACCATGTGTGAGGTCTCCAAACAGTGCGCCAAAGTTGAGAAGCTGAGCGGGTTTGTTGGGGAATCTCTACTGTCTTCAGAAACCAGGTTGGTGATTGGAGTCTTCAAACCAAACAATAATAATAATCAACAATAATTAATAATAATAATAATAATAGATCCCATAAAACCCACATGCTCTGGATGCTGTCAAAATTGTGATACATCAAACTGGGTTTTAGGTTCACTGCTATTGTAGTTGCAGCAGAGTCTTTGACACAACTGCTCCAGGGCTTGCCAAATTCTCATCCTTGGGTGGTGGCTGTCCAACGTGGATGGGTGAGGGCCGCTGCACAAGTGCTCTGAGATAATGAGCACTGTTCTGTTTAATTTTTATCTTTAATGCCATTTTTCCTGTGTCACA
>NC_089879.1:2025000-2077500 GCF_040182565.1 Anser cygnoides | reverse complement strand
TTACCTGTGGAAACATATTGCAGGAGGTCAGGCCGGAGGGTCGATTTGTCAGGCGGCGGTGTCAGGGTCCTCACATCCACAACTGTAATTTGTTTTCTTAACACTTTTTTTCTTCTCTTCCAGGATATGTAGCTGCAGAGGCCTAAGCCTATAAATTTCCAACTTCACACATGTTCATTGTTTGGTTTCCTTTTTTTTTTTTTTCCCTTTTTTTTTTTTTCCAGGGCTGGTTTTATGCGTACAGTATTTTTACTAATGCGATAAACTTTGGGAACTCAGATACCATACATCACAGGCGGCAGTGTCGGAAGATTAGCAAGCAGCATCCTTTGTAAAAGCATGATTTATCTGTCCTCCCCCTGTCCCATCCTCGCCCCCCTCTGCCTTCACATCCACAGCAAAACAAGGTCGGTGTACAAAAGCATGCTTCATGGAAGGACCTTACACCACAGGTTTTATTGTTGATCTTAAAATGAAATTAAAATATCGCACAGCAATTTAGCAGAATTGTTTTAACCACATTGCCATAATTAATCCAAAATAACTAAGATAGTAACCCACGAGAACAGAACTAACAAGTAAATAATTCTTTCCATGCAAGAAGGAGGCAGCAAAGCTCGCTCTCCCTCGTGTCTCTCCAATGGACCAAACTCGGGAATGAATTGTGTGGCATTCTGGGGCTGCACTAATGCTGTTCACACCACAGCACAGACAGAAGGCAAACGGAGAGGAGGACTGATGGAAATGGTCTCTGGTTTTGATATATGCTAATTTTTTTATTACTGGATGATTTTTTTGTTGTTGTTTTCGAATGTGATCATCTTACTATTATGCGAAGCATTAGGACTGCAATAACAGTTTTATCTGAAAATGGGACCAAAGTCACCGAAGAATTTTGTGGAGTATCTTATTTAATTACAGACTTCATCCTGCGACGGAGAACTTTCATATAGAGCAAAGCCCTCTGTAGCACCTTCTTTCCCTAACGTCTATATACTCTCATTTTCAGCTCTCGCCTTCTCTTTCTGAGCACTAATGCCCATTAATATCCAGAAAGTATCAGCTGTATCCAAAGTTTCAGTCTATTAAATCAATGAAAAATATATTGGATTTAATATGTTTGGCTTAGGAAATTTGTTTTGTCGGCTGCAGCCTACCGCAGATTGCTGGGAGCTTACCTCTGTTTGAATTAGAGGGTGCCGGCTCATGTGCAGCTCAGACATCGGCCCATAAGACCGTGAAGCGTGGCTGATTTTTGGAGAAACTACTAAGTAGTTTCTATAGTGATAATGATGTACTATGTGCACCTATTGGGAATATATAAAATTAGAGAGAATTTCTGTTTGCTTTGGTCCTCTTTCTAGAATAATTACAGTAACTGCCATTCATTCCCATTCTGTTACCCTGATTATTCTAGAATAACCTGGTTATTAAGGTTTAGCCGTGTTTAAGAACATACTGCAAAGTGACAACTTGTCATGTTGGTATTATCAATACTTTAAAATTTCCATATTAGTGACCCAATTTTCTCAAGATTCCTGAGTGTTTAATTTGGTGGAGAGGAGGAGGGAGGGAAGTAAATGATGCCTCTTGCTTTTCTCTACTCAAAGTAACCTTAATTTTCCATTCCCGAATAGATAGCTTTCCCTTAGCAACTAAAAAAAGAGTTGAAGCAATTACTTCTCACGACCCTAAACACACTCTCACGTTGGAAATCCTTCTGCTTTCATCGAAAGCGGCGGGTAGCATTTTTAAGTTTCCCCCCGCCAGGGGCAGAATTGCCCTTGTTAAATTCAGTGAATTATGGAAACAAGAAGTGCTGAGTGGCTGACTCCAAACCAGTTTCCCAGAATAGCACTTTGCAGCTTTAAAAAGCCCCCATGTTTAATGGAACATATTATCTTAAATAGCGCTTTTCCTCTGAGGCAAGATCTCCTCCACAGGGCAGGTGTACAATAGCAGGTATTTTCACTGCTATTTGAAATTTCCTTTGCTATTAGAAATTTCTTATCCAAAAGGACTGAAGTTTAACCAAACGAAGCACAGCACAAGCTCGGCACTGGTGAAGGTGCATATAAAGCTGTCCAGAAGCACACTTAGCTGACGTACTGACAGATTGTGCAATTTTGCTGTGGTAATTACTCAATGGTTCAGCAAATGGTAACTAAATACTTTGGAAATCAAAACGTCTAATTGCAGGCGCACATATGGTATACCCCCATCCATTCCACAGAAGGTAATGTAACCAGCACACCCAAACCTTCCTTAATTCCCGCTGCTCAAAAGCCACCAGTGATACAGAACAGCCGTGCTTTGGAAGGAGCATTTGGGGAAAGAAGGTATAAATAAAAGATCCTTGGAAAGCATGGTGTGCTACATGCGCATCAAGATTACAAACTGAGATTAAGCAAATTTTGTCAGTCAGGAGAAAGATGTTAATGGTGTAGTCTTGCTATCTAGTGATTACATGGGAAACTCTGCTGAAAAAGATGGGCCAAAGGTGAAAATATGGGCTCTGTATTTGGTCTTCTCAGGCAGCACAGACACGTGGCTGCAGCCACAGGAGGCCTGTAACACAGACAGTGCCTGTGCAGCCCCACACCTGGGTATGGTGGAGGAGCCCAGGACAGCAGCTCGCCCATGCCAGGTCCACCAGAGCCCAAGGCCATGGGGAACGTGCTCCTCAGCCCCTGTGGTGCGCACCAAATCCTGGTGGGAGGGCAGGGAAAGGCCTGCCCAGCCCAGCCGCGGCCTGCATGCTGCAGGGAGGCCCAGCCCTAGCAGGAGCAGGCAGGCGCAGCCACACTGGTGGCTGAAGGTGCTCTGGGGAAGGCAGTAAATAAGCTGGGACCTTGCGCCCCTTAAGGACAGAAAGGTGCCAAACTGGGATTTAACCAGGGCTTAAAACTAAGTTCCTGGTGCTTTTTCACCCCGAACGCAAAGTTCCAAGTCAGGCAACCCAAAAGCAACCTGCAAGGACAGCTCCACCCTTGCAGGGGCTAAATGAACATCTTCCAGTGTCTGTTTTAGAAGTATTTAATGTGAAGAATTATGAAGATCAGTCCCCGTGCTTGTGTCTGTCTGCTCAACCACTCCCAATGCTCCTCCACCGAGTGTTCCTACCACAGCTGAAGGGAAAATGTCTCTCCCTCTATGCCTACCACTGCTGCTCCACCTCGTGCAATTTCTGTGTCTCCTTTGATGGCAAAAGAGAGGAACAGTTATCGCAGTGCATCAGCACAAGCTCAGCCACACACCTGCATCACACACCAGCCATTTGGGCTTACTGCTGTGGGCCAGCCCTTTATAAAGTCAGAGACAGCCTGCAAAAAAAAACTGCTTCTCATTCCTGGTAACACCTTAATTTGCAAATGTTCAGATAGCTTTAATGTAGGAGGACTAAATGGAGTTAATTATTAATTAGGGTTCCTGAACCAGTTTCAGCCCTTCCTAAAAAAAAAAAAAAAAAAAAAAAAAAAAAAAAAAAAAAAAGCTAGTCATATGTTCTACATTTTGTAATTACTAGGCTAAAAACATGCATTACTTACCACTCTTCTTCTCAGAAGAAACCCAACCCGCAGTTATTCTGAGTTCTTCTTTTTATTTCTTGCTATTAATGCTTAGAAACTGTGAGGATATGTGATTAATGCAGGTAGTGTGACTTTGATATAGGACAAAGTAGCATTAATTGTATGATATACATTATTTTTAAAACAACTACATTGTCTTCATCTTGCATAATTATCTCTTTGTTGCTGTTAATCAGGATTTCCCAAAGTGGCGCACAATAAAAGGCATTAAAGTTTATGTCAGCAGATCCAAATCTGGAATCAAATCTATCTGTACCATCAGGTGCCCATTAGGCCAGTGTACTTGCACATTAAAGACACTCAGACAATACACATGATTTTCTCTTGCAGTAACAGGGAGAAAGTAGAAATTGGAACTTTTGGGCACTGAAGCCATACTTAGAAGCAGACAGTTCCTGACCAATCCATTACAGACAAATGAACAGAGGGAAAACAAACCACTCTGTGATTCTGTGATTCTATGATTCTATGAAAGAGACAAAGTATTCAACCAAGTCTTCCATGCTTGTGACCAGTGCCCTTGCAAATTATCAGAATATCCTGCAAGCTTGAAAATATCCTCAGGATTTTTCTTGCTCAGAGTGAAGTTTAGCCATGACATCGTTACACAGTTCTCTGTGAAATTTAAAAAAAAAAAAAAAAAAAAGAATTCATAATCTGCTGCATAGAAGGGGTTTCCAGACTGGCAGCTGCTGCTGGTTGCTATTATAGCAAGACCCATTTACTAGAGGAAGAAGGAAAAACTGAACACAGAAGTCCACATGGACACACCCAGGGCTATGTGCAGGTTGTGAGTGAAATCAAAATTCACTAACTGTCAAAGTTTAAATGGTTTTATGGCAAAACATTTTCTGCATATGCTACCAGCTCCACTGAACATCATGATGAAGCTATGTGTGATTTTTTTCCAAGAAGCCCATTTCAGGGAACCAAAAGCACATAGTCTTTGGTTCCTTAGTCCCCTGCTCTATTCCCTACCTTTTTCTTCCTTCTCCCTTTCTTTCTCTTCCTCTTTTTTTTTTTTTTTTAAAAAAAAAATAAAAATAAAAAGATCAATGAGGGATGTCAGGATCCTTACACTATCCGTACCATCTCTCCAATGCCTGCCAGTCCTGCCTTTTTTCTTTGTAAGAAACGCTCTTTATAGAGTGGAAGGAGAACCCAATTAACAATTTCCATCAATTTAGCCAAACAAGCCTCCTGCAAATGCCAGGCTGTGCTTCTCTTAGCATAAATCAGAGGAAGAAGGGAGCATGTGCTGGCCCTTGTCCTTCTGCAGTAGTGTGCAAAGCATGCAGTGAGGCAGTGCAAGGGCACAACACAGCACAGTTAGGGCGGGACGAAGAGCTTTAAAAAAAAATGGAAGGCACATCAGGCCGAAGAAGAAAATGAGCCTGGAGCAGTGAAGTAAGAATGATAATACCAAGCACTTATGTTCAAAGCACTGTACAAATATTAACTAATTAATCCTCAAAGCCCGCTCTGGAGTAGATAAGCAAGTGTTATTATCCTCTTCTTGACAGGGAATCTGAGGCAGCAAGGTTAAGTGTCACGTCCAAGGCTACAGAGCAAAGCTTAAGAAGATGTTTTTAAGGGCATAAACACTTCCAACCCCCTATCCTGTGCTTACTCCAGGAGTCAAAGCCATGCTTGCAGTCAGTCAGTGGTAGGCAGCAAAGACAACGGGTCTGAAGAGGAACCACCATCTTGGAGAAAGCCTAAAGGCTTCTGCAACCAACTTATAACATGATTTTCACCCTTAACACTCATAGTCTGGAATAGCCTTTTAACTTGGCCAAAGATGAGGTGGTGAAAGATGAGAAGAAAAAGGGTCAGATGTTGCCTGGCGCCACACTTGGCCTCCATCTGCCATGTCCCCTTGCTGTCGCCTTGAGGGTGTTTGGTTCCTCCTGTAGTACTGTGAAAATAATGGTGGTGGTTAGCTTAAAGATCAACTGTGAAGGAAAGTAAATAAATAAATGAGTTCATAAGAAATTCAGAAAGAGGCTACCTCTTACACCCACGATGGTTTTGGAGGCTGTGACCCCAAAAGAGGGAGCTCCACCATCTTGGGAAGTGGAAGAGTTGTGTTTCTCATGAAATTCCAACCATCTTGCGTAGGTTTCCCAGCAGAAAATCAATTCTTGAGTGTTTTCAATTTGAAGCAAAAGAGGAAGAAGGGGTCTTTCTGGAACCTGACCCAGAAACTAAGTAACAATGGATCAAGGAACTCTAGTTTGACCCACTCCCCCTGAAAAAGGCTCGAGTTGGAAATGTTTCAGGCTTTGGCCAACCTCTCAAAAATAATAAAGATTCAGAAAAAAAAAAAAGTATATAAAAAGGAGATTAGGAATAGGCAGCCAAGAAAACATTTTTTTTACAAAGAAAAAGTTTATAGGTCAAAAGTGTTTACTGTTCACAATATGGATTAGAGTGGAATTGCAGTGTATTCTGGAGGGAGCTGGGGGAAGGGAGCAAGAAAAGGAATTGTCTATGGTCTGTATTTGTTGCTCCAGTTCCTGTACTGACAGCTAAGGACCTTTGATTGTAAGATGAATTGTGGAGCAGGAGCTGCAGCTCTGTTTTTGGACATTGGTATTTTCACTAGCGCTTTTGACTTCAGGGAGCCCTTTCAGAGACGAGAATAGTGAGGTGGATGTAGAGCTCCCAGAAACAATAACAGGAACATTTGCCAATTAATCTATCACACACTGTAGCACAATTTACCTTTTACCCTTCCAATTCTGAAGAGTTACTATACAATTCAAATTTCAAATTGTTACTGGATACAGCAAAAATGAGAGGATATGGGGGGAAAAAAGGGACACATCAATAACAGGACAATGCTTCTAATTTCCTGTACAGCTTCTTCTACGTGACCTTGTCGGTGAATCTGGTCACTATTTTCCCAATGCTCCTTTTAAATACCCGTTTGTATAACCCCTTCAGGCAGGTTCATCCACACTCCTTGGGATGCCCTGGGAGGCAGCAGGAGCACCTGCATGGTGCCGGGCGTGGATGTGCCCCGAGCCCCATACTACCTCTCTCCCCCATGCTCCAGGTCCCGTTGCACCTTTTCTGTATACACACATTGCAACGCCACCAAAAACCTTTCTGGTAGACTTGTGATGGAAACTTCAAAGTTATTATTTAACCCTATCCTTCAATTTCCGTAGTGTTCATAAGCATAAGCAAAAAAGTGATGTGTTTCCAGGTTTAACGAGCCATTTATAACTAATTACTGAAGCTTATTAAGCACAGCTTTGGCTTAGGCATTTTATCCCTACTTTTTCTCTACAGTATTCACCAAAATTTGGCTTCCTAAGAGGAACTAATTGAATTTCATGGTTTACACATTACTTGCACACTCTTTTTAATCCCCAGCTCTATTTTTTCTCCTACAGATTGTCCCGGAAGAAAGCCAAAACATTAACTTTGCATTCATCATATAAATAAGGGTACTTTTAAAAAATTCTATCTACAGGCACACACACACACTGGGTTAGAGCCTTGTCTAACTCTTTGGTGCACTGCTGCAACTCCATTAAAACAGCAGCAACATGCTAGTATGGAAACGAATGTAAGATCTTGTACGGGTGATTATGGACAAACAGAATCAGATCAGCCAGATATTTGCATCCTTCCAGGGAAATTGGCTTCCATTGGAAGATTGAGCTTGCTATTTATAGCAAATTTGGGGTGAGTTAACTGTTTGTTTAAATGCACTTTGGAAAGCTTTCCTCCTCCAGCTCCTTCTCTGCCATCTTGTCGAAGATTATGGCTTCAACCAATCTGGAGCAGTTGGAGGTAGCATCTCTTCCCAAATGCTGAGGGGAGTCCTGGATCCAAGGCAGGAATTCATCTTCAACATAAACAGAATCAATATCTGACCTCAAGCTTGTGCCCCTGTAAGTACTTTCTAAATTACTGGTTTAGCAGCTTATACTGTCTGGGCAAAATGCCACCCAAGCAGGAAGACCAAGAAGCGGTGGAATATAACACAGCTAGCCACAGTAAATGCGAATATTTGTGCACTGGAAGCACACAGGTTGGGATTGCAACTGTATTTTTAAAGCACAGTGAGGAAAGCATGAAGCTGCAGTCCAGCTATTTCAAGGAGAAAAAGAGCAAGGAGGAATGTTCCAGGCAAATTTTTAGTAAACGTGTGTGCAATGAAACAGTTCCAGCCCAAGGCATTTTTAGCAAGTCATAGCAGCATGCTGCTTGATCTTTACCACAACATTTCCTACAGAAACAGTGTGAGGAAGCTTGCCCGGACTTTCCAGAGGGCTGGGGAATGGAGATGACCTACTGCAAAGTTCAAGGAACAATTTCCAACACAACTGGAAACTTTTCCAGTGTCTTCCTCTCTTCCATTAGCTACATCTTGAAGACTGGAATTGCTATCAAGGAGTCTCCAAATATTTTGAAAGATATCAAAAAGCTATATAGTCTTCACATGCTTAGAAGTCTTGAGGAGAAAAATGTTAAAAGAAACAACTCTCTTTTCAGTTGTAGAAACTTTCAAAGGGTGTTTACTTGCTCAAGCATTTCAGTAAGTTTGGGGGACCATTGTCCTCAGACAAAACAAAGTAAATTGAGTAACAGTCCATGAGGAAAAACAAAACAACAACAACAACAGTGATAATACAGCTCACTATGACTCAATGTGCAGTATCAAAACCAGGAGGATATTTTACTAATAATAATATATTTGTTTTTGCTAGTTTTTGTTTTGTTTTGTTTTGTTTTTCCCACAGGGACAGCCTGTGGGCTGGTGTGCAAATCAGCTTTCCCGATGCAAATGAAAGCCAATTGCCACAGCCACTATTGGTTGAAAAAGAATTGTCTCGGAAATTTTTAACAAATGCAAAACAACATTTTTTCTCTCTAGCCGTCTGAAGAGCTGAGATGCACCGCAATTCAAAAACAAATTTCAAAGCAAACAAACAAAGCTGGAACAGCTACGCAGGCCTGGGAAAAATCATCGCTTCCAGTTATATCTTGGCAAACGTGGAAGCACCAGAAGCTGCAGTCTCGGTGGAGGGAGTCTGGGGTTACCCCAGTGCTGGGGCGTTACTATCAATCCCACCTCGAGCAAAAGACTTACATGGGATTTAGGTGCATGGGGCTTGTATATGCCATCTGCACATGGGTGAATTGTATCCACAGTGACTGCCAAAACAAATAAAGGAGGGGAAAAATGAGAAAAAACATATTCTGCTGCTTTCGATTCTATTAATACTGTGATACTTCTAAGGATAGGAGGTACCATGTTTCTAAGAGAAATATAGTTTTAAAGCATGTCTGTCGTGTCGGCATCTCCTTTGCAGGCAGAACTTGCTGTCTTTGATAATTCTGTTCCTGATTATGTTGTTTTAATGTGACATTTTACACCCTCCTGGGCAGGAAAAGAGAAAGTTGGAGAAAAAAATGATCAACTTTAAGTTTGCTTTCCAAGCATGTCTTATAATAAACAATAATGTATGCAGAGAATGCACTGCTAAAATTGGGTACTGTGTTACTAATTCGATTCACCAAGAATTGTTCTAAGGTTAATTTAAATAATATGCTTGAAAAACACATAATCCAACACATTTTATTTCTAATACTATGTTATAAATATACTCTGATATGTTATGAAAGTTGCAAATAAAATATGCTTTCGTTTGCACTTACAGACTTAAGCTAAATTAAAGCATCAACTTTAATTAATTAAAAACTGACTCATTGTTCTCACTGCCTGATCTGTTTGGGGCAGGCAACAATGATTTTGCCTAATCTTCTCACTCAATATCAATTCCATCTCTGGAGAAAAAACAAGGTGTGTGCACTAAAAAGTATTGCAGAGAAGCAGAAAGAAATGTTCCTTGAAATACTTTAAGTGCTCTCTAGAGCCAAGAAGATTTGAGACACAGCAACAGGAATAGTTTAGCCAAAACTCTGCCTTCCACTTAGATAATTCACCCCAAAAGCATACAGCAAGAAAACATGGCTGTAATTAATAGGGTTTGTGAATGGGATTTGGTGGGGAAGGCAGCAGCATGTGCAGTATGGAGCTCTATGTTTTTACATACTCCACAGGTTCCCACCTCTGAGTGTGAAAAGTGCACAATGGAAGAATAAAACTTTATTAAATATGGCCTTAGGCAGTAGTGCAAGGTTAGCTGTGTGGCTTAATCATGCTTATTACTAAGAGTAACTGGGCTGGAGAGGAGAGGTGTCTGTGAACATCAGAGAGCCTGAGCAGCGCTGGATCCTGCCCCTTCGCTAAGGGTTTTGGTAGTTCCCAAGGAGAGGAGACACAGAAACATGGCACTTGCACCCAGCCATGCCAGTGGTGCCGCTGCTCTCCTGGTTTCAGAAGAAGATGCAGATGGGGACTTCAAGGTGTGCTTTCAGGTCCTTTGCCCAGGGAGCACAACCATCCACCCAAAGCCATCCGGGAGTATTTCAGAAACCAGTACACGTTGCAAACCCCTGCAGCTCCCAAGAACATTGAGACTCCCAACACTGACCATGCTGTTTCTGAAACGCCAGCCCGGAGCCAGCCCTGGCAACCACCAGCAACCTGAACCCTTCCCTTCACTCTGCGTGGCAAGGCATGGAGCAGGGATGCTGCCTGATTTATTTATTTATTTATTTTGCCTGTAGCAAGATATATTCATGGATGTTAGTTGTTTCCTCCCTTGCCCGGAGTCAGCCACCAACCCAGTTTTCCTGTCTCGCAGCTGGTTCATTTAAAGGTGGTATCAGTGGTCCCATTAAGCACCATCCATGTGCTCTCCAGCCTCCTGGTGCTGAGGATGCAGAAGCCCAGGTACCATACCTCTGTCTGGGAGAAGTACGGATTTGATAGTCAGGAATGCCAAAGCCCATAATTCATGAAAACAGATAGATTTTATGATTCAAGCACCATAACGCGCTGATGCAGTGATATCTTACCGGGTGCTGGTGAGCACCACCTGCAGGGCTTCAGCGCTCCAAGGGGTGGGCTCGGCTGGGCCACGCGCTCAGCGAGACACAGCAGGTTGGTGTTATCCCAGGAGATGTGGGACTAGGAGACATCTTGCTGGTCTCCTTTCAACTTCTGTCCTTGGCATAGTTACAGAACCAAAATGAAATAACTGGTGAAAGTAACTGATAAAAAGGTATCCTTGCTTCCTCATGGCAAAAGCCAGAGTGCTGCCCATGCAGACCTCTCTTGCCCACCTCTGTGGAATGAGGCAGCCTTAATCATTGCTTTAGGATGGATGAAATGGTCACCAAAGCTCTTGCTAGAGTTGCGCAATAAAGTAGACTAGAAACCTCAGAAAAGCTTTTTTTTTTTTTTTTTTTAACAATTTGAGCCCACTGTATTGAAAAGATTAAAAAAAAAAAAAAAGTTCTGATGTGATTTCTTCTATCCCTAATTATAAGCAATGCAAAATTAAAATAAATTTAAAAAATCAAGCTGAGTTTAATTGCTGCTTTGTATCTGAGTTGTAATGAGGCACAGAGAAGGGCGTTAGGAGGGTAGCAGCCACTTCAGGGCCAGCGTGGGGCCACGGTGGTCACAGGAGCCCCCAGACCATGGCCCCCAGCTTCCTCCTCCCCCCTGTTCTGAGGTGTAAGACGTGATCTCAATTTGTGGCAACGAAAGAGGAAAGGCTTTTTTAAATAGGTTTGTAGCACTGAGGGACTGCTGATACCAATATCCTACTATAAACCACTGCTGCATCCCCCCCTCACTAAGGCAACCTTTCATTAATTGAGAAAGTATGAGCTCATTAAGCAATTCTGTTCCAAAGTTTCTGTAGTTGAAAAGCCAGTGAATTTCCCCAGGTTCTCAAAACCTCTTTCAAAAACAGCCAAGTTCCTCTATATTCCTCTTTAAACAAATAAGGTTAGCTACCCTTTTGCCATTCACAATTCAACATTCACACTAAATTAATTTTTCCAAAAGTAATTCAAATAAAAGCTTTGCTGCTGCTACCCTTTTCAGAGCTACAAGATTGAATAAGGCATCTGAATAAAATTGTGTATTACAGCCTTCTTTAATATTTAAGCATGACATTCATTGATTTGTTTCTTGTTTTCTGCAAACCTTGACAACATGATAAAATAAATCATAAGAAGAAAATATAGTGGTAACATCTTTTATGGACTTCACATAGTCATCAATCTCAAGCTGTGAGTGAATTATCAGTGCAGCAAAAAGATCTATGTTTTAAGAGCTCCAATAGCATACTAGCTAGAGGTTTTTCACAAGCAAACTCAAGGCGAGTGACTGATAAGCATCATTATTGTTTTCTGAGAGTCTAGTTTATAGTGTGTTGTGGAGGTGTTGGCATATATGTTTCAGAAGGAAAGGTTTGATCAATTCTAAGTAGACATCTACTAACATATAAAAAATATAACAAGGGTTCCTGCTGAGCAGCATTAAAGTACCTATTGCACCATGTCAGCATGACAGGCCCCATGTTGTGTTTTTGATTATATTTAATATAGAATTAACCTTTCTTAATGTAACATATTGTGCATGCGATGTGAGTGAAAAATATTTATTTTGACCTAAACAAATATCATCCATATTTAGGTTTTAAAAATACTTCTTTATTTTCAATTTATAAAACTTCCCCTCATAAAATCATCACAGCCCCAACCCGATAGAAAGGAAAAAGAGGTTTTTGCTTGTACTTTGTGAGCCACAGAGAGAGGAAGCCTTCCTCCTTGGGAGCCGCCTGCAGCACCAACGGCAGGGCAGCAGAGGTGGATGGAAGCACTGCGGTGTTGTCAGAATAACCCAGGTGCCTGCACCCTCGCCTGGTCTTTGCAGCTCGGATGTTAGCGGGGCGATGGGGAGGCACGTCCCCAAAAAGTGCCATCCTTCTGCCTGTGCAGTAATAGGGCTGAGGGGACGGTCGGGAATAATCAGCTGCTGCGAAGACAAATGCGGAAAGAGCGAATTAATTCAATGGGATAAGCCCGTTCGCTTGCAGGAGCTGACACCACTGCATAATGAGGTTATGTAAAGGTATCATCGTTTTGCTGTGAAAAATGCCACTCCTGAAAGTAACTCTTTCAACAGACTTACAAATGTTTTATATCTGGTAAATGGGCTAATGAAAGCTTTAGGTTTAGAAAGCAGTAGCCTAGGGATTGTAAGAGTAAATATTAAGATGTTTTCTGACAAGCTGAATATATGTGGTTTCCCACAAAATCCCACAGTGCTTTGCACTCCATAAATATCACTCCTCTTCCCTCACAACTTTTACTATATGAAATATGATACCACGGTCCACTAAAACATAGCCGTACTTTCATTGGTCTTGAGTCTCAGGCACACATTTATTTACATAGGTTGAACACTATTCATCACCCTTGTAATTAATGCAGTCAATTGTGAGGGTGTGAAGTATTTCCTTTGCCATCCCATGGTGCAGCAGGACACCATACTCTTAGCAGAAAGCATTGCTGCAATCTCTGAAATTAAAATAACAGTAATAATAATAATAATAATGAAGAATCTTTTGTACTTTTGTGTTGGCCATACGTAGGCAAATTCATTGGGTCCAATCTTCAAGCACATTTTCAGGGTAATGTAAGAAAGAATGGCTGGACAGTGGCCTGCCAGCTTTGGCCAAGCAGGGGTGCTTTGAATTATGGATGTTCCAGGATGAAATTACTGTCACTGGAGGGCTCAGCCCTGCAGACTCAACCTTGGGCAACACTATGGACTGGAAAATGAGACACGTTGACTTATTCCATGTGACTAAAGACTGGGGAAGAACCATAAAAAAGTATTACTTACATACATTTTCTTCTTTTATTTAAGAAGCTTCCCAAATGTTCAGCTTGAAGCAGAGCTCTCCCTAGGTCTCCTACGGTTCTCAGAGCAAGGCCTGCTCAGGAGTGAAACGCAGAATCTCGGCTTACATCCACGCTCTGCAAAATGCTTAACTTGGTAAGTGGGGAGATTTTCTTGTAAATTCAATTTTTCTTGTAATTTAATACTGCACCAGCGGTCTTACTTGATGGAAAAGAAGCTCTGTGCTCCTGGAGAGTTTTACAAATATGTAAATATTACACTAAGACTACCCCTGTTAATTAAATATGGCATTTTACACAAGCATATTGTTTCCAGTCTCAACATTCTGGCTTATATCTATCATCGGTAATTACATCCTATCTTTTTAAATTCTTTGCTGGTTTAATTTGCCAAATTATTTTACCTCACTTCCTGCCCCAAAGTTCCTCGTGATGCCGGTGGCACCCTCTGCTACCCGGAGGGAGGCAGGAGCTCCACTGAGGATAGGCTGGCTCCTGCACACGGTCACTGGGTTAGTGCAGTAAGCACTGAATGAGTTATAACAGCCTGAATTTACCTATGTTATTTATTATTTTTCACAGCATCTCTGCTTTCCTCAAATGTGTATAATTCATAACGAAGGTAATTCATAGTGTTAAACCTGGAAAATATTGTGTTCCTGATTGTCCTCATACCTACTTGAGGTGAAGGGTCTAATAAACTTACAGATGTAAGCAAAAGATCACTGAAACCATCAGATTATGAAAAAGAAGCATAAGAAATCAGCATCTGTTTAATCCAAAAATGTTTAATTGAATGAACATGCTCAAGGCACAGGACAGTTCAGAAGATCCAGGTCTGATAACCAGGTTTAAGCTCAAAATTATTAACTTCCTGTTATTTGGAAATTAAATTAAAATGGATCAACTGTCTTGGTCTGGGTCTTAGGAGCAAGCAACAGCACCACAAACAAGGGAAAATCTTTTCAAGTCCAAGAGGGGTTCCACTGTTAATGAAGATAAAGTAGGGACAGCATATGAGAGGAGTGTTGAGCAGTTTAATATACTTATCTTATGAATATTTCTATAAAATTTGTTCAAGTTTTTTGCTAAAATGTATTGAATAGAAATGGAATATTTATTTTCAATACCAGCTTTTAGCTACCAAGATTCTATTAAAATTATACTGGGGAAAAAAATTAAAGATATGTATCTTGCTAATAAAAATGCACTTTTGTGATAGATGTTGCAGAAGCAGAACCCCCTGTAAATTAGGTCACTTCTACAGTAAACCATCTTCTGAACTCCTTTGTGAGAATTATGTAGGAAACAGATTTTCTTTTCAAATCTTAATATAAAACCTGGAAAAAGAACAAGTATTCTACCTTATTCACATTCATAAAAAATCATAATGTAGCATCAATATTCACTTAATAAAGAGACCATTTACACTGCTGGTCTACTGTTCTTTTGTTTGCCAGGGCTGATTTTTTTTTTTTTTTAATCATATGGAAGAGTTGGTGCAGCAACATCTGTGGCTTGTCAGTCATTTAATTAACCAAAGAAAAGCTAGCTATTCATTTTATTTCTGTATATGTTAATGCTAAAAACTAATAGAAAACAGCTAGTAAATTGTCCTCTGCATATATTGGACACAGCAACAATTACTCTGGCAGAGAAGATATAATAAAAGAGGAAATTTTAATAGTATTCTTATTCTATTTATTCTCAAGGGCTTCTGTTTCAAGGTACTGTAGAAATTAACAATTATTTCTTTTCATTGTTTTTGATGATCTTTTTCTATTATGGCCCTATCCAACTTAAAATAAAATATAATTTGAACTTTCATTTTTGTATTAAATTCTATGGCATCTTGAGATTTACTTTCTGGCTGGTTATGGGGAGGTCCCAGCAAGGTTCAGAAAAATAAGCAGAAACCATTTCTTCCTGCTGGTCAGACAGCTGGTTAAGGCATGTCAGTTATTAGTACAATCAAGATAACTCAGCTTAAACCAAGAACTTTCACATAATAAAATAATTTGCTTTTCTAGCGTTCATTTTATTGACAAATATGTCTTTCCCATATTTTCTGAATGTCTGTCATATGATATGTCTAAATACTTGCTATTGCTCTGCTATATAAAGCAATTAACTGACTTTATACAGCAAATTGTCAAAGGATTTCCCCAGAAAGCTTGGGGAAATCTAACATACGGAACTTTTCTCCAATTTATTGACATGCTACAATGGTGAAAAAAAGTAGGACATCAATAAACAGCTTTAGCTGGAAAACTGGAATCTGATTATAAGTATTGGGAGCTGGAGACCAGAGTCTCAATTAAAATATATGGCATAGCTTTATTTTAAAATAGAGAAGTACTATATTTTAATGGGGAAGATACGAGGCTTAGGAAGATGTAAGCAATCAGCCACGCGGAGATTTACATTTGGTTTCCCATTAAGGCAGCCCACCAGTCTATTTGAACTGCATCCAGGTTTGGGTCCTCCCTTCAGACCCTTC
Organism: Anser cygnoides; assembly: GCF_040182565.1. Classification (NCBI taxonomy): domain Eukaryota; kingdom Metazoa; phylum Chordata; class Aves; order Anseriformes; family Anatidae; genus Anser; species Anser cygnoides. The sequence continues at coordinate 2,061,600 of NC_089879.1, read as the reverse complement.
TTCTGGTCTGGGAAGCTGAGGCCCAGTGCAGGGGAAGTGTTGTTAGGCTTTGTGTAGGCAGCAGTCTCACCTCTCTTCCAAGGGCATGTCAGTGAGAGTGATGGGTGAGGGGAGAGCTGGAGCACAAGTCGACATAAAACATCTCAGGACCGGCCCTGGGTGGGCTCCCCACCCGTAAGGAAAGACCTTCTACTTGCTGCATAGGCCAAACTCCCTAAAACACCAAGTTTCAAAATTTTGGCCTAAGAAAATCAGTAGAAGGTTAACCATCTAGGTTCTGCTTAGTAAATATTGATTAGGACTGAAATAGCCCGCACAAGAAAGTAGATTAAATAGTTCAGTGAGTTGTCAATCTACTAAAATAGGCTGAAATCCCCCAAACATATGATTGACTTATCAGAATCCCAACACAATGCACTAATAGACTAAAAATATAGCAAATCAAAGAGTCTACAGTCTCAACTAAAAAGGAAAAATTGCACTCACGCACAAAATGATGGTTTATAGTTACTAGAGGGAGATGAGAGGTAACAAGAAGTTAATATTTTATGAAGTGAAGAAAAGTTTCTTTCCTGCATCTTAGGTTCACTATTTTTTACAAAAATAGCATGTGATACGACACCATTGGTACCTCACCTACAGCACTGAGACATGAGGTAAGAACTGCTGAACCTTGCTGCTTAGAGCTGTTGTAAAAACAAATTGTCTATTTACACACAGTTGTTATGCCTGTATAACTTTATTTTTTCAACACCTTTTTCTTATCCTTCCTTTCTTGTTACCACTGATCATTACACTCATTTGTACCTTATTTTTGTCAAGTTTTGTGCTTGTTTTTACTTCCTGTCTATATGAAAGGCACAGTACTGTCTTGATCCTGATATAATATACGCAACAAATAAAGAGAGAAAAGAAGAGGAAGAAATAACCAAATGATCTGCGTATCTTCCTTTGCAAGTACACATCTTTGCTGAAATGCATCTGTACGTGTCAGAAGCCTGGTGCCTCCTCCGATGTATTGTTAATATTCTGGTTATCATGCAAGAAGTCATTGATGAACAAGTTTAAGCAGTGTGCAAACAACGTTACCTGCTGAGAAGTGTTAAGGTACCTATCATACCATGTCAACTTGACAGGCCTCATGTTGTGTTTCTGATTATGTTTAGTCATATAAAATTAAGTTTTCCTAATGTAACGTGTTGGGTATGCAACGTGGACAAAACAATATTTATTTAGGCTAAAACCTATTTGTATTCAGATTTACTTATGAGAATCACAATATGATCAAAATCCCCGACTCATTTAATGCACTTATGGAGTGACAGGGCTCGAGTGCCTCAAGCTTTAATCCATGCACAAGGTGATAAAGCAGGAGGGTTTTATACCTAGGAGGTTCCTAGGTATTTGTTACAGCAAGAAGTAAAATCCCAGTGACACAGGCCAAAGCAAAAACCATAGCAGTGTATTTGGTAATGAATTCTCTTTACTCAAATTTAGTGACTAAAAGTTTGATAGCCATCAAAACAGCTTTGTTCACCAACTCCCTATTTTAGACATTAAAAAACTATATCTATATTGTAAAATGTCCAAACCAACCAGAAAACGATATCAGCAGTTGCAGGCAGAGCTTTTACTTCCCTGTGGTTCTTTATCAGTGCAAATTTAAGGTTCAGTGACCCATTCTTAACCCACTAGCTGTTGGGCAAAGGATCAGAATTTGTTAATTATTATAAAAGGTGGGGGTGGAGGAGGCTTCATAATTAAAAATCTCGGAATGTAACTCCTTATTCAGTCCTTAGTTTGAGACTGAATTTCTGGATGAATTTAGGGAAAAAAAAAAAAAAAAAAGAGAGAAAGAGAGAGAGAAGTTCAGAAGTTTGACTATGAAGAAAACAGGAAGTTTAAAAGGACTGCAATTACCAAATTCAATAAAAGAAGGGGGTGACAAAAATGCCTTTTTTATTAATGCTTCTACCAGTGAAAGTGTTGATGCTTGAAAGCTGAAATTTGGCATGGAACAGCTCCTAAGCTTTATAATAGAGGAAACAAAATGACTGATTTATGGGCACTTGAAATTTGCTTCCCATACGAGCTCATTAATTGCTAAATTGTTCTTGTGCAGCAACACTCAGTGGACACGGGTTGTTCTGACCATCCTTCCACGTGGCCCCTCAGAATTTCCAGCACCACCTAAGACTGGGTGCACCCCAGCATGGGCAAGCTCATAATTAATTTTTGCTTTAAGTAAAACAAAATTCTTAAATACTACAAATAGTAGGCAGGGTAAATGTGCCTAGATACCTCTGCATATTTGAAGAGTGGCTAAGGCAGATGACAATTTCCTTTATGACCAAGACCTCCAGCACCACTTTTCTAAGAAAAAAGTTGTATTGTTTATCATTGGATTGTGATGACAGGATAATGACTGGTTGTTGTCACTTGAAATGATTGTGAAATTAAAGTAATTCACAATTTACACACATCTAAAACATTACTGGAAATAAATGGCTCTGCACTAAAGTCAGCGTCCAAGTAACTTAAAACGATGATGACATACAAGTTTCTGGTTTGTGTTGCAATTACTGTGTACAACTCTGCTTTCAGTGTGTCTTGTGATGTTGCATGGAACAGACTGGAAATTAAATCCATGCCTAATGTGCTTAGCTTCTGAAGTGAAATAAAAGAGCATGAGCTGGACTCTTCAGTCACTGCTGTCCTGCATCATCTGTATGCTGGATACAAAAGAAGAGTACACATGCACCATTTTGTTCTGGGACATTGAAAATTGCTTATTTATTGCTTATGATGGCTCTAATTTGCCCTGAGCGGATCTGAACAGGAAGGGATAACAGTGAGAGCAGTCAGTGCTGAGGAGCACCTAGCTTCTCCTTAGGGCTTGACTAGCATATCTCACTCCTGTCTTGTGATAACTCAGGTGCTCCAAGGCCAGAGCCCTCTAGATCAGAGTACCAATCGCATTACCCTACAGTTTTGCAATCTTACAAGTTACATTTTAAAGAAAAAGCAGGAGGTATTCAAAACTTTGCAAAGTAGAATTTGTGTTGTGTCATCTCACGCCAAAGAGGGGAAGCTGCTAGAGCTCTTCTTCAAAGGAGATGGCAATTTGCCAAGTCAAATGAATAATTTTTGGAAACTTTCTAATGGGATGGTAATGACTAGGGGCCCTCCTGTATGCATTTTCCCTTCATCTGTGTTTGGTGGAAGTACACAAGAGTGCACAGCGATATTACCTGCACTAATGTGAACAGAGCTCAATTCACAAGAGAATAGGTGCACAAATGTGGGTGCACACAAGTGTAAGCCCCAATTCAAGAATGTGTCCCTGGTTGCCTGAAGGAAAAAAAAAAAAAAAAAAAAAAAAAGACACTCCTGGCAAGTTGAGAATGCATTATCTTAGTAATATAACTGGGAGATACCAGAGGAATTTTCAGTATCAAATATTTGTACACGGGTACAGCTTATTAAAAGCAAATATTGACCATTCGGTTCTTAAATATTTTAAATAATTTATTCTAAATATTTTGATACTGAAGTAAATTAATGCTAAAGCATTTCTTTGTTTGTGCCAAATCAGTGCTTCCCAGTAGGAAGTTAGTCCATCTTTGCAAGCAAGCTTTCATTCTCAGTAGGCAGTCCATTTCTGTAGAGTGCCATTAAGTTAATTTCAAAAAGAACCAGTAAAGGTATATGGAGCAGGCAGTAATAGCATGGAAAATATCCAAAATTACTAGACCCCAGCAACAGAACTTAGATGCCATTTTCATGCACTAATAATTTGTAGTTTACATATTGAAGGTATCTATAAACTGACTACTTCCTTGGTTAAGTCTTGCAGGTAATTGCAAATATGTTGTTAGTGCTGTACCTTTCCCATCTGAGAACAGCGTCTCTAAGAATAAGAACAGAAAGCACATTTTTCAGGTCATTACCAAGAAGTGATATAGGGTTTCTGTGTCAACCAAAATACAAAATTTACTTGTGATCAAACTATAAAAATGCAGCAGTTTTTAAGATAAATTTCATAACTAGAAATTGTACCATTCTGTGCATTATTGTCTTTCACTGAAGTGAATTTCAGTCTTAATAATATGTATTTGATGAATATGCTTAGGTACATCCATGGAAAATAATATGTTTCAAATCATAAAAATCTTTCAGAACTACCTTTTATTTTGGCTGAGAAATGTAATGCATGGAAAGAATGGGATAAACAGGACAACAATATTTGCTCTTGGGTGTAATCCAAAGTAATTTGTATTAGAAGTAGGACACGGAATTTTCTCTTTCTTCACAGGTTTTCATGAAGAATTCAGTACTGTCACATTATTACAGTCCCCAAACCTACTGTTTGAACTGCTTTCATACAAAAAGCTGTTATAAAAATTAGGACGGATTTAAGCAGAAGATTAAACAAGGTTGAGCCTCAGACAAAGCCCTGAGGCCCCTGATAGCCTGATGGTGGTGACGTTGGGACAATGGACCCAGCAGTTTTGCTCCAACGAAGCCAGGGGAGAAGCAGCTGCCTCAGAAGATGAAGAGAGAACTTGGTCTCACCCTGGTAAAGCCGAACTCCCAGTGGTTCCATTGCTCTCTGCATCAGGATTTATATTTAGGACAGGCATTTTCACACAGAAAGCTCTAAGCATGGGTTATAACAGAATATGACCAACCGCGAAAGCTCACATACCTCATTTATAACAATCAATCGGTACCATTTCTTCATTCACAGAATTTACATTCCACAGTTCAATTCATAATTTAAGAATGTGTAAGATTTGAGTCTGATATTCTTTAAATTTATCCATGTGTGTCCTGGTGTACATTTAGGGGTCCTGGAATCGTTCTTACAAATTCTGTTGTAAACAGAAATTCTTGTGCCTCCCTGTGGAACCACATTTTTTCTGGAAATTACAATCGTGGACCAAGATCAATGATGAAATGTGTTATATCTTTTGTGGAAACCACTGGGATCTGGTAAACCAAAAAACTGCCTCAAGTCCACTGAAGTGGCATCACTTGGAATATTTGGAAAGAAAAGTTAGAAAGTGTGTGAGACTGAGATCATCACTTGCAAAATGAGCAGTTTCCACCCATTTAACTGTAGTCCAGGTTTCACCAGCCTTGCCAAGTAGAGATCTTACAGTTGGCGTAACAGGCAGGTGGTGGTAATTGCAAAGTTGGGCCAGCTCGCCTGCTAGGAACATTACAAACTCGATTTTTGTCATGAGAGCAGAAGCCAGCACAACAAATTAGGAAATGCAGTCTGAAACCCCAGGACAGCATTGCTGCCCTTCCCTCCCCCCCCCCCCCCCCCCCCCCCAAAAAAAAAAAAAGGACATTCAATGAGAATATTACTCAGTGAGAAGAGAGGCTATTAATAAACCAATCAATTTGTGCATTGACCATCTGAGGGGAGTTCACAACAAAAAACAGTTTTTGCCCAGTATTCCAACAAGATATATTGATTTGCAGACAGTGGAAGTTTTATACCAAGTATCTTGGATTTGTTCTTATATATAGCAGCCTTGATGACTTTGATAAGGCTGGGCATCACCAGAAATTTGTAGGTATCTAATTTGTCTGTATCCAAAGCCCAGTTAAAGAAAAGTCCATCCCTTTCCAAACCCAAGGAACTTTTTTTTTTCTTTTTTTTCTTGGCAAGGAAAGATGTCCCTCTGCCACTGGCCAACCCTGACCCACTCTTCCCAGGGCACACCGGGGTGAAAGGATGCAAAGACTAAGAACAGCAGCAGTAAGCCATAACCCTCCCATAGGGATAACCCATAGGCAGTGGAGGAAATGTAGTAAGTACAACTAAAATTGGATTTAATAATTGCCATTAATAAAGGGGCAAGTGTGTACCACCAGTTACTGTGCTGTTGGCAAAATGAATTGCTTAAGGCACATTAACAGCGTATTAGTTAACACATACACAGTGAGTGATCACACTAACCAAATAGTAAATATCTAGACTATATAACAATCGCTCCTTTCAAAAAATCCTTTAGATATTAGTGATAATGATTATTGACTTGCACAATGTAAAATAAATCAAGACTAATAGATATATTTCTTAATCTCTAAAATGTTTTTGATTAGTCTTTTTATTTTTTCTGTTGGTAAATGAAAGAATGATGTCATACAGCAGCATTAAGTACTATTAAACAGACCATAACTAACATTAGCTGCATAAATTATACATAAGCTGACACTTTTATGCAGTTTGTGAAGAATTGCTTCATGGGTTATGCAATCTTTTCCAAAACAAGTTCCAAAGAATAACATCACTAGTTATGTTTCATAGCTACAAATTGGTAACTGAATTAGCATTCATTTATTAAGTTTACATAGAGAACTCCTCTAATTCAAATGCTTGCAGATTATAATTTATTTTTATCTGAGGTATAATTTTTCATATCTTGTTTTTGCCAAAGTCAATATAACCTGAGCCAAACTCAGTTTCCAGTTCTCCATTTGTACCCTCCTATTCTTGGCTACTTACCTAGATGAGTCTTTTCTAGCTGGGAAGGTAAATAAATGAACATGGTTCACCAAAAAAAAATCTTTTGCAAAATTCTGATTTTCACAGTGTGATTTCTGAGGTAACATTGGCAGCTTTAGGACTTCATGATACAATCCTACTTATGCAAGTTGAAAGAAAGGAAGAAAGAAAGGAAGAAAAGAAGGGAATGAAAGAAAGAAAGAGGAAGAAAGGAAGAAAGAGAGAATGAAAAAGAGTAAGAGAGAGAATGAAAAGAGTAAGAGAGAAAGAAAAGAATGGAAAAGAGAATCATAGAATGACTTATCTGAGCATCTTTTCTGTCAGGAGGAAGAGGCTGAATATAATGTTTTTTAAGAACCTGTTTTATTTCTCCTATCCCAATATAATCTGCAAGTCAAATACTGGCACAGGTGTTGGGTGGGACAATATGAAAAGACTCTGCTCCATAAATAGACTCCATGAAAGTAACAAATGATACTTGCCTTCTAGGACAGAGGCTGTTGTAGCTCTTAAGAGTTTATAGTAACATAGAGAAGATTCTAAGAGACTGGCGTAATAATCACATGGAATGTTAATAAACAGGAAAAAGAAAGTGAGGAAGTAGAATATAGATAGAAAGATAAAAGAGCAGCAGGCAGCGGAAAGTTAAACAGCAAGAAAATTGTACTTTTGATGAGACTGCATGAAACTGAAAGTGAAAAAAAATGAATCTAATCTGGATAAGATATGGAAAGTAACAACTGAGATTGTCATATATGAATGTAGAGACCCTGAAAAAATGAGTCAAAGGAGCCAAAATTACTTTCATGGGATGATCAATGGTAACCAAAGCACAGTGGGGCTGCAGCTGTGTCTGCAATACAAATACGGGCACATGCTCCTTGCTTGCCATAGGTACATGGGTAATGTGCCAGGATAACAAGCATTGTGGTGGGCATTTCAGAAACCAGAGGAAAATTAAGGAGGGAGGAACCATTGAGATAACCAAGGGACTTGCTGCAGTCACCACAGTCAGATTTAGATGATTCAATAGTTTAATGATGATAGAGAAACATTACTGTGTGTGATGTTTGTGGGAACTCTAACATTCCTGGCTCAAAAAGAAATAGCATTTCTAACAGATGTATTAAGTGGAAAAGGTCCTCGTTAAACAGAGGGTGAAACAATAAGCAGTGGCACAAATATGAATTTGTCCTTGATAGACAGTTAAAGACTGTATAGAACCAGTCATAGGGAATTACCTCAGATCAAGTTGATCCATCTTAAATTAAACGGAAAGACAAATAAAGTCATGCAAGTTTACATTTCCTGTTGCAAAAGGGGAAACATTATTAAACACGTGAAATTGTCTGGGCTGCAGAGCTCAGAGACTTGGATGTGGAGGGAAGCTGGACTCCTGAAGCTGCAAAACAGACCCAGAAACTCCAGGCATGAGCCGCCTGGTGAGGGGGAGCGCCCGAGGAGTGCAAGTGACCCACCTCTCAGGAGGGCTTCCTCGTGGAGGCCAGCACCTACGGGAAGGACCTTGGTTTTCCCCCAGACTGTTGGAAGGCCTTGCAAAGAAGGCTGAGAGGTTACAGATGCTTTTCAGGACAGGGAGTAGTGTACGGACAAAGAAATTAGGGAAAAAAAATAGAAAACCTTCCCAGGGCAAGGGCACTAACACTGTGGAGTACCAAGACCAAGGGGTTATACCACCTCCACTACCAGTGACATGGTCAAGTTCAGTCAGGAGTGGCGCAGGGAGAAGGTCACCCCGAGACAGTGGTCCCCATGTTCCAGGGTCCTGTGTGGTACAGATTATTCTGAAATGAGATGGTCAGTAGTATTAAACAGTCACTCCAGGGCTGCAGATCCACTGCTGTACACTCCATTTTCTATTCGTTCCAGATCATTCCAGATGTGTTTTTTTTTTGTGTGTGTGTTTTTTGCTGTTTTTTTTTTTGTTGTTTTTTTTTTACCAGACTCTGAAAATCAATTTCTTAAAATTGGAGAGAGAAAAAAAAGTGCTGGAGAATAAATCCATCCTACCTTATTGCAAAAGCATCTAACCAACTTTCTTTTTGTCAATGAATCCACCTAAATATATATTTTATGTGACTATGTTCTGATTTCTGAATGCCTTGGACAAGGTTAGAGCAAGTAAAACCAAGGTGCAGAAGTAACTAGGTGAGGTTCTTTGACCTGTGGTATGCAGGAAGTCAGGCTACACAGCCAGGAGTGATTGAACAGTTTGGATCTATTAAATCTGAGACTGCTAAACATGGCTGAAGTTTGAACTGCACTGAAAATCATTACAGAGTATGTCTTGCATGGATTGAAGGGAGAGAGGGAAATGAAATATATACAAAACATCATGACTGAAATTCCTCTTTAACCTCAAAAACCTTTAAAGTTTTTCACAGAGCCTAACAATACCTCACCTTTTTTTTTCTGGTTTAATGCATGTTCATTCGGATTGGCCAGGTCCAGCGGAGGTCTTGCTTCTTCCCGGACAATTTCTGCAAAACGGCTAGGGATGTTTCAGTCCAATCAAAGCAGCAATCTCCAAAGCAATGCGGTTAGCATTAGGGAAAGAAGAAATTTGCAAGTTTAAAAGACTTATTAAAAACAAACAAACAAGCAAGCAAAAAGAACTAGCTTCATCTAAAAAAGCTGGAGTCATATATGAAAAGTTGATTCCTTGAATTTTTTCTGTTGATTTTCTACTTTCTTTCCATTGCAGATTCAGCCATTGCAGATTCAGCCATCACAGCAAAGATGTGTTGATACCTTTTAGGCTGTTAATGAAAAAATAATTATAAAATATATAAATTTATAAAATTATAAAAATAATTATAAATCTGCCAAATACTACAAAAAGTTGAATTTAACTATTCTGCTTCTCTATTTCTCTGATTCAGGGCTGGACTTCAAAACCTGGTGGGACTATTTATAGAAGGCAGTAGGATTTTTTTCCTTCAAAAAGAAAACCAAAGACATAAAATAAACAAAGTTATGTTGAGAGGACTTCAAGATATGAAATAGGAAAAGCTATATAACACTGCTCTGGAAATGAGTACTTATAAAAAAGGTGGGCTTTGTTGTTGTTGTTCGTCTTGTTTTGTTTTGTTTTGTATTGTCTCTTGTAGCTGCCATCTAATCCAATGGGTCAGATCATCCAGGGTTCTAAATGAAACCCAGAAATTCCTCTCTTTGTCAGAGCTGTACACCATGCAGGGTCCCAGCTGGGTCTGTCCTGAATCCAACGCTATTCAATATTTCATTAACAACTTGGATGACAGAGTAGAGAGTATACTTTGGATGACACCAAACTGGGAGAGACTACAAGTATGATTTTGGAGCAAGCATTCTAATAATGACATTTAATAAAGAGGAGTGCAAAGCACTATATATAGGAAGAAAAATCAAATCCATGAATAAAATGGTAGAGGTATGCAGAAAGTGACCTGGAGGTTGCAGAAGACCCCAAAGTGTTTATGAGACAACAAATACAGTGCTGTTATAAAATGGCAAATAACTTTCTCAGATCTCGGCAGAGCACCATTAAAGCCTTAATGAAAATAAAACGTCCATTTTTTGGCATTAGCATTTAATGAAGAGGTGAAGGAAAACTGGGAAAAAGTACAGAGAAAAATAGTAAGAAATAATAAAAATAAATGTTAAATATTTTAGAAAATGCTGTGGTGAGTTTGCGTAGTCTAGAAAAAGGAAGGGGGACACAATGCTGTTTTTATTTTAAATGCATTAATGTGCACATATACGAAAACATGTATATGTAAATCTTTATTTAAAATAAGGTGACAAACACTTTTTTTTCCATGTCAACACCAGGCTGGACAAGAAGTAACAGGTTTCAACTTGCAGGAAGGGAGGTTTTCTATCTGAAAGGATAATTAGGCACTGGAGCAAATTACCAAGGGAGGCTGTGAAACTCACTGGCAATTTTTAAGAACGGATTAGACATACATCTGCCAACACTCATGTAATTTTAGTTGGTTCAGGTCCAGAGCACAGAAAGAGAAGGGGCCAGCTCCATTCTGCCTGGCGGGAGAGACACCTAACTCTGGGAACAAGCCATCCTGGGAACCGCCAAAGGGCCATTTAAAGGGCAGGAGTATTAACTTCTGTATAGTGCAGAGCCAGAGGTGACTACATGCCTCATCTGGGTGTTGCAGTTGGCTGGAATGAATCTGAATGTCAGTATCTTCCAGTGCAGAATCCAGCCTAACATCCTCTCCATCCCAACAGCTTCTCAGGGCTTCCTGATACATTGAATTACGTACCATGAATGAGAATCAATGCCCAACACGAAGCATAACGTGGACATACGGGGTATGCAGGTCTTATTTTTGCATATGTCTTTTTATTGAATGCACAACTCTGCACCCTAAGCACAGGCCCAGGGCCAATATACTCTAATAGACAATGGTATGAAACTCAAGACCTTCAGGGCATCTCAACTATCTGCATAATACTCAGTAGTCAACTGAAAATACAATTCTAAAAAATAGAAGTGGTTATATATCTAAAAATAATATGGATTTTGTCATAACAACTGTATCAAGGTGCCTACACCATCTCTAGCTGTTGAGCAAATCCACTGCTAAGCATTCCCCACAGGATTCCTTGGCAGGATGCCATAAAGAAACTTTCAAACCTTTCCTCCTTTTTTATAATTTTGCCTCTACTTCACTGTAACCCAAAATAACAGGCATCAGGGGCATATCTCCTAAATAATAGGCAGGGCTTAAAATGTCTGTCCAGGAATTCTGCCCTTTACTAGCAGACTAAATGCTCCTACATGGTCTCCTCCCTGGCCACACTCACGCCCATCTGCTCGCATGGCTTTGTGCCTGCAGCAGGTCGGTGTGCCAGCTTCACTAGGTCAAGGCTGCCAAGCTGTGACAGCAGTAGATGGACAACCTGCTTCATGCTGCCATGCTTTCTTTTCCAAAATCAGCCCTCTTTAGAGCAGCTTCCTGCATCAAGTATCAGGTAGCAAGCGGAAAGTACCTGAAGGATGGAGAAAGGAAAACATAAAAGGTTTGGGGGTATTTGCTATTTCCAAAAAAGCAGGCTTCTAGGAAACATATAAAGCCCATTTGGGATATAAGATATTATAAAAATATTGCCCATAGGAACTCTCTGAAAGCAAACCTTTGGCAGTGTTTCAGTAGTTGCATTAGGCAACCCTTAAGCAAAAGTATTCTTCCTAGCTCTTCCGGGCAGGGACTTTCTCTTATTTGTGTGTGAAGTGCCTTTCTTACTTAAGGCTAATTAATAAACAAACAGTATTGACAAAACAGATATCATCCAGAATGAGGTCAACACAGGGGGTACATGACACGCAAGGTGGGTGCTCATTAGCAGCCGTCCCAGCTCAGTCTGGCTCCAAGCACATCTCCTGCTCTTCCAGTTAAGGTGAAGGTGGGGTGTTTCAGCTTTTGCACAAAAAGTGGTATTTCAGAGTGTGTTGGGGTGTGTTCAGGCATAGCCTCACCCTCAGTGAGGAAAAGGAAGGGTACTCCCCTCCAGGACCCTCATCCTTTCCTCTCCAGACAGCTCCTGCCAGCCTCAGAGCTTCCCCAAACATGCAGCGCATGAGGGATCCTAGCAAGGCACAGAGGAACAAAAGCATTTTTTCATTAACACTTTTTTTTTTTTTTTAAATTAATTAATTAAAACCAGTGTGGTGTAAGTGGTTTTCACCAGTATGGAAAAGGGACTCGGTATCAGCAGAATTTGTGTAAATGGCCCTGGCTAGGAGCAAAACAATAGCTCTGCCCAAGCTATAAGAAAAGGGAGCCAATAAAGACATTTTGAGATTTCAGAGCATAAATCACTGTCAGGAGGCAAGGGCATGTTTTCCTGGTATAAATACCAGGAGTAGTTAGTGTTCTGCTCCTACACCTGAAAGTCAGCTAATTTTGCATGTTAAATGCTATGGAAAATAAGAAGATTTGGGGCTGAAAGAGCAGCCTCAGATGCTAGAGGTCTTGCCTCCAGGATAAAATGAACAAATCTGGGGGTCTTGGTGCAGGTACCAGAGTCTGAACAGGTGCCTGGACTGAACTCTGCAAAACACGTATCAGTTTTGGAGGCAGCGCATCCAGAGACAGCCCTGGGAAGGCAGACCTTACACCCTCCCCAGCCCCATTTTCTGCACATAAAGGAAATGTTTCAGTCTATTATTCAAAGATTTTCCACAAGTATTAAAAACTGATGCACATTAAATTAAACTCATGAAGATTAAAATATATGTATTTCTTTGTCACTGATGAGAAATTTGTGTCCCTTGAAAAGGAGCTGACAGGGTGACATTTTGCTGGGTTTTCATTTAGTTGGGATATTCAGTGGCTGTGAAAGTCACAAAGTTAGGACTAATTTAAATGATTCAATAAAGAATAAATGAACCCAAAATTGTTTGTTTCTCTTTGTTTCAATGCTATTGCACAAGCCTGAGACAAGTACAGCATCTATTATCAAGTTATGAGAAACAGCTAAAGCTTTCCTGGTAAAGAATAGGGGGAAAAATCTATTCATTTAGAGAAAGAATTGCCATAAATGGCAGCTGAATTCGTGGTCTCTGGTGACCAAATAAAGAAGAACAAGGCAAGGAAGTAGATGTGCCTTAAAAGATCACAGCTCTTCATATAATGATGTTTTCCTCTAGATGCAGCACCTGGTGCCTTCCCATCCATGCTACCTCCATGGCACATCATGCTACCAAAAATCAAACTGAATTCAGTTTGCTGTTTCACTACTCTAAGTGGTTTGCATGTAAAATGCCAGCTCATGGCCAGCATCTGTTCCACAAGCCAAAAGGAGCCCAAGTCTTCATGTCCCTTCCCATGTGAACCCTAACAACTCTAGCACTTTCCCCTGGTAGGACAGCTCTTCTGGAGGACACCTATCCTCCCAAACAGCAGGGAATGGTAAAACAGAACTAGAAGAGCTATTCTGAAATAGTGTAGTGTTATGTCCAGGAGACAATACCTTCCTTAGGAACCCTGTCAAAAACAAAGTCTAGGACTTTGAGTCGTGGACCGTGCTTCAGGCCTCAGGACTGCATGCATGCACTCCTAGCCATGTAGAAAATTATCCCCAGCAAAGCTGGTCACGTATCAACCAACACGCGTCTCGCTGCTTCCAGGAGTCCGCTTGCGGCAGGAAGGTGAACATGCAGAGAGACAGAACTTGTGTAGATCATTACAGGAGCCACAAAGGGCAGAACAGAGAGTGATAGCACTGTAATGGAAAGCCAGGAGTGTGACAGCAGGGATGCGATGCGTCTGATCCTCAGCTTTGAATGACCCTGTGCATCTTAAGGAAAAAGAATAATATAATAGTTCTCCATTGATCCCACTTCTGATTTGACCTCTGGATATGTCTGCTTACCTTTCAGACTCACCACCCATGACATTCTTTAAAAATTAAGGACACAAGGGAATGTGTAGAACAACAAAAAAAACATATAGGGCTTGGCTATATCCTTCCATGTTTCTTGTACCCACACTCATTTCTCCCCCTCCAACGACCTTCTTTCATTGGTTCAATTCAATTCACTGTTATTTATATAGCCATAGCACGAAGAGACTCGATCTGAGATTCGATCTCCACCATGGCTGCCATCGGCTCAGCGCTATGGCAGGTGCTGCCTGCTGCCGCCTCGAAGGGAAACAAAACCAAGGGCTGGGGGACAAACGCAGGAAGGGGGGTGAGCAGCCTAGGGGGACACGGGCCACCAGCAGCACGTCCTTGCCCAGGTCTCGTGTGCCTCAGCCAAGCCAGATCTGGATGGCACTGGGGCTGAGGGCACCGTAATGGCTTCAATTCTTTTCAGCAACACAAGTAAAGCAAGCCATCCTGTTTTATTTTATTAAAGTCATATGTTATTCTGGAATTCTGTGTTACTGTTGTTCTGCCTGCTTAGTCTGGCAGTCTAAGTATATTTGAAAACCAATAAAATAAAATATTACCAAAAAACATAATACTCTAGAAATCCACTCCCTTCTGTAATTACAGTTTAACGTCTAACATACTTTGTGCTTCACATTCAGCAAACTTTGATACAGTACTTAGACTGAAATTATGGTGCACCAGAGTAACATACATTTGCTGGCAATGAAAATGGGAAATAATTTCTCTTTTATAATTAGGGGATGTCTGCAGGATGGAGGTGCTATTTGTTTGTCATCACAGAATATGCCTGCCTTGTGTCAGGCAATCAGTTTGACATGTGGAGTTAACTTTAGGTTATCCAGACCAGGCACATGTATTTGTTCTCCATTTTCTCTACTGTCTCACAGCAAGTAGGCATGTTATACATAAGGGCAGCGTTTTCTTGTAAAGAGTGTTTGTTTGTTATTTTTTCAATCTCTTATTCTCAAAATACTCTGTTAACAAAACCACAAAGGGACATTTCCCTTATCCACATGAATTAAGAGACCGCAAGTTTTAAGAATCAAAATAATAAAAAATGCTAAAAAGACTTGTGCTGCTGTATAATGATGGGGAAATATTTGGGTTTTTCTCCTTTGCCAGTATTTGTGGCATATTTCTAGACATGATGTTAGTAATAGAGACCGTGTGAACAAAGTTTGGAAAGCAACATCTTTTAATTGAATGGCTCCAGCAGTAATTATTATTTGCTCTCTTGTTAATTAACAATTTACAAATGGCAGCCAGAACAGTATGGGTAAATTACTTCTTCAAGATGACTTAAAGCTGGAAAAGGGCTGCAATTACCTTCTATCAGAATTTTGCCTTTTTTTTACTAGCAATTTCTGTTTGACCCTGTAAGAGAAGTCAGAGATTAAATGGGAAAAAAAAAAAAAAAAAAAGAAAAAGAAAAAAAAAAGATAGGAAGAAAGAAAGAAAAAAAAAGAAGAAAAAGAAAGAAAGAAAGTAATCATGTAATCTATGTCCTGCCTGCCAAAGTTTCTTCTGTTCACGGGCAATTTTCTATCTCCAGGAGCAGACGCTAATCACAGCTGAACAGTGCCTTAAAATCCAGTCTCCCTCACTTGCTCAGATCCAGAAAAATAAGTTTAACACTCATGCTGGGGGTTTTCTCTTCTTTACACGACCCGGGTATATAATTCACGCTTTCCTTCAAGACAGTAATTTCCATTGATTTCAATAAAATACCGGTACCAGCACTGCTGGTCAATCCCCGGCTCTTACCCTGCTGAATTCAGTCAACAATTCAATTATGAATTCAGCAGATGTTTCAGCTCTTCAGGCCACCGGGAATTTCTCAGCTCCAGCGCTCCGGTGAGGCCAAATTTTCAAAAGTGGCCTCAAAAGTGGAACGGTCTCTCCAGGGAGGCGGTGGAAGAACCACTGCTCGGGACATTTAAAACCAGAGACAAAACAGTGGTAATTATCCAACAGGGAGCACTCTTCTCTGGAAAGCTAAGGTATAGGGAACGCAGTAGGTCTTATTCATCTCCAGTTGCTGTGATCATAGGAAAAACCGAGCACGAAGAACTGGAGCTCACTGTCTACTTATGTATGCAAATTGTCTTCTTTGTGCCTACATTAAACAACAGCCCGTGCAGGAGTAAACCGGATAGGTAATTATCTAGTCTGAATGTGCACATGGTCTTGCACATGGAGATGTGATGAGATGAGATGAGAACATGCACATATTTAGTATGCACCCTTTTACGGGCTGCTTTTGAAAACTTGATCCTTAGACAGGTATACAAAGAGATTATCATGATTATCTGGCAGTTCCTCAAGATCAAGGAATACAGTCACAAGAATCATACATTCTTCTTCGTAATATAGGGATACGATCGTAACTCAAATGTCATTTAACAAAGCAATACAAAAAGCAGCACATACTCCTGTCATTACGCTGCGCAGCCGCAGAGTAGGAGACCATTGTCTGAACACTGCTTCTCTCCCAAAGTCTTTTTAACCTACCAAGCTCTACACAAAGTTTTATTCAGGAAAATAAAGACCATTTTATTTTCTGAATGATCTCATCAACACTTATGCAGGATATTTTCTAGTCCACACCATATAAAGACAATTCCTTACCCAAGAAAAAAAGGGACTGGCAAGCAGAGGCTCACCTCCAGTGAGCGTGGCATTCACTGCTACTTTTCAAAAATGCCCCCTGCAATTTTACCCAATTTACCCCTGAGATTAACATGAAAAACAATGCAAGACCACTCTCAAAACAAACAAACAAACAAACAAACAAAAAAACAGGTAGACTAAAACCATGTGGTAGCTGAGATGAAGCAGTTTACTGTTCTACCTTGAAAGAGGAGTCAGAGAAGGAACATGTTCCTCAGGACTGACAAAATGTTTTTATTGATCTATTTATTTTATTTTTAAAAGTGTTCTGGAACTTACTGCACTTTCTTAGAATATTGTCACACCTATACCTGGCAGTGGTCTCCAATCTGCTGTGCCCAATGCCTTGTCTTTGTAGAACAGCATACTGTCATGGTTCTATATCAACTGGAAAAAAAAATAGTCAAGAGTGGCATTTTTTTTCAGATGATACAGAATTAGAATGTGCTAGCAACAGCTACAGGAGCGCCAAAGTTTAGGACAGTAAACAAAACATCTGACAAGGGGAGGATCTTTATCTCACTGATTTTAGCAACTTGAAATTGGGTTATAATTCAATGGATTCCGCTAAAAACAAATGATCGACACAGAGATCTCAGAGGACAGCAGAGCTGAGAAGACCACACCATGCCTCTGTCTTCGGGGCTGAGAGCCTTGATGATTTAAAGGAAGCTTTGGGTAACGTCACAAGCAGCGAAGCAGAGTCCAGTCCTCCACCCCGACAGCCTCTGTGCTTAGCACCAAATGCCAGTTCAGCATCTCCTCATGGTCCTCCACCGAGAGACATAGATTTTGAGACTCTCCTCCTCTGCCATCCACTTTCCTGTGTGTGAGCAGCCTGGGAAAAGCATCAGACTGACAATACTGTAAGGCGAAGTTGTCACATTTTCTCCTGCACAGACGTGAAGTAAGAAATCAGACTTCCATAAATTGTGCTGACAGGCTCCCTGAAAGGAGACACACTGTCCAGTTTGAGTTGTGGATGTCTCTGCGCCGTGTGCTAACAAGGGGTACATGTAAACGCCACCTGTCACCTTGGCTCTCATATTCTCAGAGCCTAGGAGCTGGAAGAAGAACAGCCCTCACCTCCCGGGATCACATCGTGGCCCTGAGCACTGGCTTGAGGCCACGTCTGGACAAATCTGGAGCCACAGCACCTGCCCAGGAGAGGCTGGCGCCTTGCTGGCCTTGTCCCCTCCCAGTCCAGTGTTCCCTGAGTCCTGAGGATCAGCTCATTGCTTGTTTGTTTGAATATATGTATATATAGGCAAGTGAGATGTTGTTACTTCTGTTGTTTGTCTTTCTGCATTGCTACCAACATCACAGAACTGAAGGCATTCACGAAGCCATGGGATGTATCCGCTGAGGTGTGCAGAATGTGTCCCATCTTCTTCTAAGGTCACAAGAGAAACATCCCTGGAGAACAGGTATTGTAAGCAACATGTGAAATACAAGTGAAATTCTCAGCTCCCAGCCAAAACAAGGTCTCATTTGTTTCACAAGGATTCACCGAGAGCAAACCAAGAGACTTCACACTGGAAAGGGGCACGTAAAGCTTGGCCACCTGGCGGAGGGTTAAAGGTGTGCCATGTCCACCAGGCCTTCTCCACACATCCATGTCCCCCTCAGCAGAGCAGTGCCAGGCCCTGCAGCTCCAGCGTCCAAGCAGGGCAAAGCTCTTGTGCCAGGCATGGAGCAGGCCGCAGGCCGAGGCCATCGCCTCCCACAAAAATCCCTCAGTGCCAGGGGACCGACGACAAGAGGGCAATGCTGAGAAATTCTAGGATCTCATCTTTTATTTTTACTGAGAAACAAGGAATTGTCACAGCAGAGGAGATCGGTGACAAGACCCCGTGCCTCGTCAAAGGCAGGCTAAGCCCCTGCCCGGCCCCATCCGGCACGTTGGGCACACGGGGACGGCTCCTGCCCCACGGCCCCACCGTCCTCACACGAGCTGCGGCGCGGGGCTGGATTAGCCCTTATGTTATCTGAGCTCCAGGGCTACGTGTTTTAATAACGGCCATAAAATTATCCAGTCCTCTCTGAAACCCTGCCACGGCGCTTGTTTCAATGACCCCCTGTGGTAGTGAATTCGGCAGATTGACTATGTATTGTATGAAGAAGGATTTCCTTTTGTTTGTTCACAAAGCATTGCCCTTTAATTTAATCATACGTCCCTTTGCTCTTGTACAGTTAGTTGTACTCTACCCATTCCCCCTCCTCCTTTATACAATCTGGACATCTCCAAACTATTCCTGTGCTACCTCTAATTATTTCTCTTAATTCAGTTATTAAAAAAAAAAAAAAAAAAAAAAAAAGTCTGCTTGTGGCAGAGGCATTGCGGATCTTTAGTAAAATTGACACAAATATTTTATTAAGATAATTAATAACGTTCAGCACAAGCTTGTTTGGGAGAGCATTTGAGAAACTGAATGGGTCTGAAATTTGAAACAGATGCAAGACATATTCATAAATAAAACCAGACCAAGTCAAACTGTGGCCTGCATAATAAGACATCACTCACTCTGTTTGCTATATATTTGCAGACATGTTGTTAGCTGCATTTATTACAAAAGTTAGGTGCTTATTTGGAAGCTTTCACTTCTGTGAGCTTGTGATACATTCTGTAAAACAAGAACCATAAATCATAGTGCGCTGGTTTGAAAACCATGTACCTCCAGATAACTAGCACTTGTCATTAGATTGTCTAAAACAGAGGATTAGCCAAAATACAGATGGAGAGGAAACACAGACTGTTTACGTTGAGTACTTTGGACAAGAGCCCAAATAAATTACTATCGATATGGATATAGCATTTCTCAAGAGTTATATGGCAAAAAGTGCAAGAAAATACTCTGACAGAGAAAATAAATAAAGCTGACAGGAGTTTAATTCTGTAGATCCTGTACTGTGGATAAAAATTAGAAACATGGAGGCACTAAATCATTTTACCAGTACTTTAAACAATAGAAGCAGACTCGGATGGTACTATGAAAGTTCAGAACAGTTTCTTTTGTAGACTGGATAAATATTCAGCATTGTAACACTTTTCACACTTCCCATACACTGCATGACCTATTTCCCAGTCCTTTTTCATGTGGGACAGGTTTTAAATAAAATAGAAATTCCTCTTGCTTCTTACAGATTGGAGTTGATTAAATATTCTACTGATAAAGGGTAAGCAAATGTCAGATTCAATATAATAAAAAGAGAAATGAGAGTTCATACAAGCAGCAAAGCAAACAATCCATTTTCATACTTTATTAGAAACATTTATTGCCATAATGACTGCATTATACTAAGCAAGCAGGTGGAAAGGTGCTCTGTGCAAGATATTCTCAAATATCTTTATTTTGAGGATTTTATATCTCCAATATTTAGACAGATGTTTTATTCCCTATAATATAGTCAGAGTATGAAATGCTGTAATTTCAGTTACTACATAAGGATCAAAATTGTACTTGAAGATCATGGCCTGTCATTGTGATTTCAACAATAATGGTAGACCATTAAATGCTCAATTTTTCTGCTTTGACTTTATATTCCCAATGGTGAGTTGCTTTAAATATAGATGGTAGAGCTCCGTGTGCACCGGCAAATGCTCTGCCCAAATTTGCGGAACACATTGCGTGTGTGCTTCTCAGTTATTTTGCTCCCTATACGATTTTATAGATATGCAAGTCTGATCCCGGGCCTGAATGGAAATGACAGAGATAGCCATTTTTTCCTTCTGCGGGCTCTACCGCTATCAAACAGCTGGCACTCGTTATCTTAACAAACAGTGGGAACTGTAATTAAGCAGATCTGTCTTCAATAAGACACCAGTGCCACCAGTGCTACCCTTTGTAACAAGAATAGTTGCTTGTTTCAGAGCTTGACTTTCTCTTAATTTACCAAATCAGGAAGCCAAGTCAGCAAATAATTTAACAAAAGATTTCATTATTTTGCTTCATTTAATTTAAGAAAGAATGTAACCTATGTTCAGTGCCCAGGGCCCAGGCTTGCATTCCTCCCGCAGCCAAACTCCCCATTAAAGTCAGTGGGAGCTTTGGCTGCATGAGTAGCTCAGGACCGACTCTTCTCTTAGGACTTTCCTTATCATTTTTTGGTGAATTCTTTTTTTTCTTTTTTTTTTTTCCAAGAATTCTTTTACTTTGCCATAGATTTTGAAATACATATCTCTTTGAGTTTAGGATGAGAAAAAGGCAAAGAAGGAAAAGCCTGACATATTAACCAAGAAATTTACTACCAAGCCTCTTCTTTTTATTAACAAAGATCATTAAGACATCGGTTTTTCTTTTACTGGCAGCATTCCACTGCCAGCATATTCTCAATGTCTAGGACACTTTCATTTTGTAATCTGGAGGATACAGTATATTAATTTTCAGGATTTATCACAAGAAAAGTGAAGTCATACTAAGTACAGTAGGTGTAACTAACTTTCATGTCAAAAAAGCTGTAAAGAGTGCCAGAAGCTCTGCTGGGCTAATAATAAGCTAAAAGGATATAAACTTGATTAGTCTCACTTAAGAAGCAAGAAGATAAAGTAAGCTTGAAAAGGCCTTTGCTCTTCCTTCAACTTCAGTGGGCTGGAGAGAATCACAAAGCTTATTGCCATGAGATACTCGCTATAATGCCACTACAGCTATTAGCTATATGTTGATTTGCACCGTACCGCACCCCTCGGCAACCACACCAGCAGTGATTCTGTCCAAAGCGCCAAAATCTTTGCAACATCTCAGTGCTCTCATGTCGTGTCACATTACCTAATGTTCCCCTGGCATGTGGGGCCTCCTTATTAAAGCTTCCAGCTACCAGAGGGAGATTGTTCCTCTAACAGAGGATGAGGGATGTCTTTCCCCTGCTCTTGAATACATTGTTCACAGATGCTATGCACCCTCCTCACTCCCATGCCTGCGAGGACCCACGGGACACCTGAAACCAAGCAGTCCTGCTGGGACAGTGGAGCTGGGACAAAGAGGAGCCTGCTGGTGCCCTGCGTTTGGTTAGGGGAAAGCTGGGAGCTGACACACTTACCCAGTCTGCTGATAAATTACTCGGCATCACCATGCGAGCAGTAAAGCAGCTCACGCCTCGGGTTCATTGCTGCTGTGGCATCTCTGCACCTCCTGTGGCAACTTCTGCCCTTCGGCTCAAGGGGGTCAGCACAGACCACAGAAATGCAGCAAGTCAGGCAAAGCTACCGACAACATCTCAGACAGGTAAAGCAAGACTGCAACTGCACAGGTGTTGTAACTTTGTGTGCCTAAGAGGAAAATGCACCAAAAGCCCGAGAAGGGCACCAGATTGCAGTAGATGGTCGTCACAGACCGGTTGTGGGTTTATCCCTTACTCTTGTGGAACACTGTGTGCATTTTCCAAAAGTCTTTGAGCCTGAGACACAAAACTACAAGGGCATATCCCTGAGCACATTGACTACTGCTTGCATTTCCACACTGTTGTACATCCGCGTTTTTTTAAACATTGAGAATTAAACTAGTTAAAGAATAATACATTTTAGTGAATTTTGATAACTCTTCTCCCTCTGTTTTCTCTGTCCTCGCTTCACCTTTGCTCCCCAAGCACCTCGTGCTTCTTTCAGTGAAGTTGATGACGACTGCCAGTTAGCCAGCTCTTTTCTCATCATTTTCCCAGAAATCACGAGTCTTTCTTACCCCCAGGTAAATCAGCAGTAACTTGACTGAAAAATGACTTCTGGTCATTCAAGAAGAAAATCAGCCCGGTTTGCCATCCGAGCCCAGGGAATGGGACGCAGACCAGGGTTTGTGCTCAGTGACGAGAAAGCTGGACAACGGCTTTCAGTCACCGGGCTGTTCCCCAAGGAAGCATGTCGTGACAGGAGCGGCACCCTAATGAAGAAAAACAGTACATTATCAGATGTAAATTGTAGTTAATGGTGCGTGTGGTTCTGCATGCTGATATTGATTATTACAGATTAAGATAAGTTTCGGGATGGAATATATTTGGTGTATGCGGTGACACCTGCAAATCGGGATTCTCCATCAGGTGTCAGGTCTGCATAGCACCAGGTGTGCTGTGGGGACACACCCAGTAGCACCAGCATGGCAGAAGGGACCTTGGAGAAGGAATTGGGAACCCATGCAGGAAACGCACCCAAAAGGGATGAGCACCAAAAGGGAAAAGCAGAGCAGGAAGGGGGCTGAGCATGGGAGGGGAGAAAGAGATGAATGAGAGGTGATGGGGCACATGCCCCAGAGTGTGTGGAGGTGGGCTGAGATCTGAGCCTCAAAAAATTTATTCCAGACCATCAGAAGAGGCCCCAGAGGTGGGCACAGGTTAATAAGTTTTGGGGGCAAAACACTCACTACTGCTCAAATCCACAAGCACAGGTCCAACACAGAAGACGTTTTTTTTTCTCCCTTTATTATATCCTTCATAATCACTTTGTACTCAATTATCATGTGTATACTTTTGCTAGAAAGATAAAATTGCTGGTGTGAAGTAAGTCATGATCTGCAGAAAAAGTCAAATATCGAGGTTTTAAGGGATATTTATTTTTATTTCCTGGTTTTGGCCAGAACCCAGAAATTGTGTTTGTAGAATAAATTACTCACTGTATAGTGCACAAAACATGAAATAACTATAAGAACTGTGGATTTTGGCAATTACCAGATCAAATGAGTTTCAAGAGAATGCTATAGAGAGTCTAAAGATTTAGGCATTTCTCTATAAGGATAAAAATGTTAAAACCGTTTTAAGAGATTTGCTCTACATATTAATTTTAATGTAGCCACCAAATTCTACCCCCTCTCCCCACATTTTATATTGTATAATCCAAAGATTTTTATCAGGGATTCCCTTGAAAACTTCTAGGCAGAGCAGCCAGGGGGTGCAGCAGCTCCCTGAACCCTACCAATGTTGCATAGCTTGCCTCCAAAATTTTCTCCAGCATAAAATCCAAGCGATTTGCCCTCATAGCCCAGCTCACAGGCATCTGTAGCTCTGGTTCTGGCCTGTTTCTGCAACAGGAGGGACCAGAACATGAAATCTAACCACCAAACCCCTTGAAAGGGTTTGGAGTGATCCAGGCTTTGAACCACCCAATTCGGGGATGACCAGGACGACAGTTGTAGACCTACTTTTAGTGTACAGGGCAGAGAGAAGGTTGCAGCACTTGCTCCAAGGTGAGTGTCATGCATGCAATGAAAAAAAGAGGAAAAAAAGGAAAAAAAGAAAAAAGAAAAAAAAAAAAACTGTGCCCACTTCAGCAAGAAACCCCCTAGGAAAGCACAAACCCCTACAAGCTCATGTTTCAGGAGGCCAGGCAAGCAAAGGGTTTAACAGATGTAATTATCCGGAGCTTTTGCAAAGCGAGGCTGTGCTTACTTTCACACAGCCATCAGCCCTGCTTGCTCTCACCACCCAGCTCAGCATAGCTTTGAAATTCAAATGTGCTTCAGCTGGACGGGCTTTGGAGGAAGGAAGGCTCAGTCAACACCATGGTGCACGTGGCTCGTAAAGCTTTTTTTTTGTGGTTTGCTTGGTCCTAATTTGTCAGCAAAGCAATGTAGGCCAGGTAGGGGGAAGAGTAACTCCTCACTCCAGGGAGCTGGAAAATCTCAGCTTTGGAAAAGTAAAATACAGGCAGCTCCTAGATTTGTCTGGATCTCCTGAAAGCAACATTTGGGGATGCCATGCTGGGTGCTCTGTAGAGAGGAGCTAAGCACAAGTGACCTCAGTGCCTCAGACACTAAATCATGACCTGGTGCCCAAGCCCTGACAGTCCGCTGCCTACCTGTCCCCAACAGATCATAATAATTTAAGCACCAAAACTCAGCCACATAATTAGCAGAAGAAACTGAGGGTTTCTGCTGCAAGGCTGTGATTAAATTAGCCATTTATGGATTTCTGAAAGAAAGGAGACTAAAATGTTTTATAGTGTAGTTAAAAGACCCATTGAATGATTCCCTCATGTTGAACATTTCCTAATGTCAGAAGCAGGGTGGATGACATAGAAATCATAAATCCAATTGAGAAGTGTTAAAAATCACTTTATTCTGCCAACTTACTAGAAATTCAATAAAATGGTATGGGAGAATTTATTTGTGTATGTGCAATATATATGTGTGAAATTAAAGCCACGGAGGTGTCCATGTGCAGCACGCGCACAACAGGGCTCAGTTCTCCACTACTGACCTACCTCAAAAGGGGCAGAAAGTGGATGCAGGAAAACCATTCAGGACCGATGGCTTTGGGAGACATCAGCAGTGAGCAGAGGTGGGGGGGTGGAGAGGGCATGCAGGATGGAGGCTGCGTTTCGAGGCCAGTTCTGGCTGGGGGCCTGCGATGCCCACGCACAGGGGACAGCCCTGGTGCCTATAGTTCAGTTACTCTTTATTTTTGCATGTTTCTTTTTATGTCGTATATTAATTCACTTTTTCACCCCACGGAGTGGGACTTTGGAGAGGTATGAAATGACAAAACGCAGCTTTGTTTTCCGGCCGGATTCCCTGTGTGTACGCGCCTCTGGTGTCTGACTCGGCTTCCAGCTCCATCAACATATCCAACAGAGCCTGGGGCAAAGCTGGAGAAAAACACCCAGCGCATTCAATTTACAAACAGAAATAAACACCTTTTCAGCAGGTTCTACATAATCACTAAACAAAACCAGGGGAGGGGGAAAAAAAAAACGCACAACACAACATTTTTTATCTCGTTGGCGTGTGGCTGTGACCCTTTATTTTCTCAAGGAAATAACACTATTACCGAAGGATGTCTAGCACTGGGATCTTGAGCGGCATCACAATCTCTGTGTGTGTTTACCACAAGCTGCTGCCAGCTCTGCTGCCCCGCCTCAGTGAGGGATCGGTGCCCCTGGTCCCTCCTGGTGGCACCGTCGCTGTCCCTGAGACCAAAGCCACCTCCCGGTGCTGGCAGCTCCCGCCCCGTGTAACTCCATCGGAGCGGGCGAAAATGAACCAGATATGAAAATGTCTGAAGCAATCAGTGAACACACAGCAGGGGGGTGAGAGCTTAATCCTCCCTAGCCCAAACAGCCCCTGACACCCATTACGCTTACAGGAGGTGGGACAGTGCGGCGGTACCGGAGCACGAACCGCCATTCCCAAAGGAATCGAGGCATGGCCGTAGGTACGTGATGTGGTTCTGGGAGGGAGCCTGTGCAGAGTTTTACAGCGTTTGTGCACCAAATGCAGGTTAACCTGCCTGTGTGCTTCTCTGGCTTCCTTGTTTTGATTCACCCAGAGAGCACGCGCAGTTCAAGTTTAAGCAGAACTTTATTGTTTTAAGTCCTTGTTGAACATCTTATAACTGCTCATTCTTCATGGGAAGGCTAATAATGTATAACTTACGCTCACATAACGTAAAACATTACAGTCTTGACTGTATACATTTATTTGTAGAATGATTAAACAACTGAGATAAAATCAACACAAAGCTGAACATTAGCAGTCAGCATCTAACAGTAAGCATCCTTACAGCAATTTAATATTTACTGCAAAGAACTGCAATACCTATTTGAAACTAATATGCTGAAAGTTTCAAAATACATTTTTTAATATAACTGACATATATTTCTGCAATATCTTCTTCCAGGAAAATAACATCAGCCTGTTATTTAACATTGATAGCAGATAAACAAAAACATTGTAGCCAAGAACTTTATTGCTAAATTGAATTAAGTGTCCTGGGAAATGCATTTAATTTGGTGCTTTCCCTAATACTATGCCAAGTCCTCCTTTCAGGTACACCCATGTAAACCTAAACTTCAGCTTTTACTGGAAGGCTGGGCTTTCTTACTTTCTGTTGCATATATATTGAAATTGAAGAAATCTATGAGCTCATGGACAAATTGAGAGAGCACTTAGATCCTTCTTTCCCTTTATTTGGCTGAAATTCAGAAGTACAAACATCAGATGACAAGATGGAATCCAGAATTTGTGCACAGCTTTATGTGCCCCACACATATCTGCTGGGTTCAACACAGCTTTCTCGTTGAAAATATGCAGCTGCTAGTGACCCCAAGGTATTCTGGACCCTTTGGAAGAGCAATTAAATAATTACAAGATGAAGTGCACAGGCCTATAACAATGGCACATTCGCATTTTGTGGGTCAGATGACAGAGCTGGTCACCAAATTCACCACAAGCATCCACAGCCTGCCCGTGCTACACTGGTCTGGGAAGAAATGGCTCTAGATCAATGCCCAGGAAGGCACAACATAGACCCATTGCATTGGGTGGAAACATCATCTTGCAACTTTATTTACGCTCAGGTATGAAATACCATAACAGTTTCGAACTCTGCCATGCATATGCGGTTTCAAAAACTCATAGGCCATGCAAATCAGCACCATCTTAGAGGCAGTTTAGGACAAGAAGCGAGGATATGGACTCCACTGGACCTGCAGATGTTGGCATTGCTTCTAAAGCTCAAAGCCCACCAGCACATGGGCTTCTGGCAGGCTGATCCTTGACAGTGGTGCCAGGACAGCTCTGCCCATCTCGCTGACCACTGAGGGCTGGACCATGGTTCTGCTGCCTCAGACTCATCACACCCCTCAGAGCTGCTTAAAAATTGAGTAAAATGGTCATATCCCAGACACCATGGAAAAATATGAAAACATGACATTTTTGGACAGTGGCATCTCCACTCACCCTGGGCAGCCAAGGAGGGGTGGGTGCTGTGTGCTGTGCCATGAAAGCACTATTCATTTCTGGTGATGGATGCTTTAAACCAGACTTTCTCAGTTGTTTCACTTTGAAAGAGCATCAAGCCCTTTTGAAGAAAGCCTGCAGATCACCGTGTAAAGTGTCACCACAACTGGCCAAAACTTTGTGTGTTCATGTATTGCTCCCCTTCCATGCAGTCTGGCTTTTTGTGCGTTCGGGAGGGCATGGATGTGTTTGGTTACCCCAGTGTCACAGATCACAATGTCATATGGCTCACCAGTGGCTCCAGGACCACAAGAAAATAAAAGCAGGCTGCAGTATTGAGAAAATGATGTATGTCCACATTTATACCTAACAAAATCAGACTTGATTCTTCACCTCTTTGCAGCACGTACATAGTGGTTTGCACTTGCAAAAATCCAGAACAACCTCAACATTAATGCTACTTCTCTGACAAGGTAGTTTTATATACTCAATTACCGCTGCATTATCTTTCATCTCTACTATATGTGAAAACAGTAAAAACGAAATATATTTCACTTACCGTTCCTTCATTCAAAAGAGTTTGCTTTTGTCTTCCTTTACCCTATTCACTGACAGCAAACTTCATGAATTAACTGGCTCATGGTATAACTCATGCATGGAAATCCAATATAACCTCTTGGCTATAAGCAGTAACACTTCGCTTATCGTACACTAAAAGAATTTTTACTAGTTAATTAAGATTTGTTTGCTTAATTTTTTTCAGGCAGTTCGGGATGTTGCTGTTCTGTCATTTGGCTGGGAAAATCGTGATGTATACTCTGTATAAAAGTGCCAAAATAAGAAATGTTAGACTGCAGTGTCTGTGGTAGTAAATCTTTTTTGTAATCCTAACTTCATATTTCCATTGAATTGTTCCTCTCGAGCTGTGCAGACAGTTGAAGTATTTGAGTATAGTCACATATGCTTTGCTGCTGCTAACAGCCTAAAGTTAGTAATCTGGAGGCACACATACAGTGCCGAGCATGCTGTTGGCACTCCTTAGGCTGCAAAATATTGCAGCACACCTTATATAGTGCTTGCTTTCGAAATTTCCTTTGCACTTTGTTTACTATATATTCCAATAGTGTAATATTAAACAAAAACAGTGTGTCCTGTGCCAGAATGATTGATTACTACACCGTGGCAAGGTCACCTCCTAGGAACAGGCTGAGTGCAGTAAGGGCTGTCTGACTCATACAGTTAACACTATATCCGCATTGTATGAATGTCACCAGCAATCCAGTGATTTATTGCTTGGAAGGCTCTGTTCAATTTTTTCTGCCTGACCAAATTGCACATTTTCTAGAAAAAGAAGCAAAAATGTTTCAGCACATGGATTACCCCAAGTCCTCATTTCTCCCACTAGGTTCAACGAGTCTTTTCAAAGATGCTGATCATCAAAACCTCATATTTTTCACTTTTTTTCCACCCTCTTCTGCCAGATATTTGGCAAAAAATGATTATTACACTAATGAAAAGGTGCAGCAGAAGATTAAGGGTTTTTTAATCAGATTTTGGTAACATCTGTGGGCCAGGAATAAGGGCAGCTGTATGTTCTGTTTCTTAATTTTAGTAAGATTTACTCTGGGTATAAAATGTTAGCCTAGGGCAAAATTTAACTAGCTTAAAAGAAAAGAAATGATAGTCTTACAGAAACCACCTAACTCAAACTGTTTGAAAACAGTGACTGAGATTAATCCCTTTTGCTCTAAGAAATTCCTACTTTCTGACAAAGTAGATATAATTATAGATTGAGAGAAATGACTTTCAAAATTAACATTCCAGCAGTCCCCGACATAATAGATACATTCATTCCTGTTGTATCTGCATGGAAATCAAAGAAGATATATCATGTTTGAATCCGGGCTTTTATTTTCAGGACATACAGCACATTTGCAGCACACTGGCTCGCTCACAGCCTGGGTAGGGAAGGAGAGCTGGAGCCATCCTGCGCCCACCTCAGGGCTCCAGCCCCTTGTTGTTTGTTTGTTTGTTTGTTTGTTTGTTTTTCTGGGCTCTGCATCCAACCCACTTTGGAACCCAGAACCAACAAAAGGGGATGGGGCTTGGGAGGGCTTTTGGGTGCCCAAAGGTTTGGGGAGGTGCTGGCTGGGAGTGGAGGTGGGTGTCGTGGCATTTCCAAAAAGCACCTTTGTCTGTAGGCATTTATCTTCTTTTGCAGGTATCTTTTCCATACCTTCAAAATCTGCTTTCTGTTTCCCTTTCCATGCCATGCCACCTTTGCATCGTTAGGCCTCAGTTCTCACAGGAGTAAAATAGCAACAGAAAATATCAGCCTTTATCTCAAAGAACAATAAAAAATAGCTAGGTAATGTGTCTTAACAAGCGCCATATAATGCATCAATTAATGCAGCATCTAGTG
Source organism: Anser cygnoides (assembly GCF_040182565.1). Lineage (NCBI taxonomy): Eukaryota > Metazoa > Chordata > Aves > Anseriformes > Anatidae > Anser > Anser cygnoides. Next base: position 2,031,902 of record NC_089879.1, on the reverse strand, counting down.
AACGGTATGTGACACAATAACTGAGATATATTGTGTCTCCTGAACCTGTTCCAATTACTCTGTTTTTTCTATTATGACAATAAGCGTATCTGTGCAATGAAACTCCCATTACCTACCTGCCCTTCAAAGAGCTCTCTGAACATCAGCTCAGACGCCACAATTTAGGAAGCAATGACTGAAACCATTCTGAGGAATTAAAGAGTGTCCTCCAGGCATCAGGACCAACATTTCCCTGTCTTCTGCTCTTGTGTTTACCTGTGAACTAGCGAAATATTTTAATTTTAAATGGGAAATAAATTAATTTTGGGTGTGAAGGAGTGAAGATCTAAGCAGATGGAATGCCATACTTTTGGTCCATAAAGTCCAAATATGCTCCAGTTCAACCAGGAAGAGTTCATCGCTTCAGCTCATGCCAATGAAACAATCAGAAGGAAATGGGATGAAACAAAGCAAAAGTTGGCTGCAGGAGCATGGCAAACCCCAGGCCCCATCCAAGGGTGGATGACAGAGCCTTCCGCCCGGGGAGCTAATTCTGCAGCAGCTCCATTACCACCAACACGTGACTGGGGTCATACTTCATCTTCTAATTGATATCTGCCATTGCCTCATAACTAACGATGACTAATGGTAATATCTGGAAAGACAAATAAAAGCTAATGCAAAACCAGACCGTGGTGCAGCTCCCTTTGGAAAGCTACCGGGCCATTAAGAAGCAATTCGAGGTGGAGATTGATGTGCCCCGGGGGCTGCTCCCAGGGACGCGGTGCGTCTCCGGCTGTGGGCAGCTCACCGACGCTCCCTGGCCCTGCTCTGCCTGCGCCCGCCGCTGCCGTTGCACCTCGCTGGGCTCTGCCCAGGGCAAACGCAGCCTGAGACATCCGACTGCGTTGGGATGCACCCACCACTGTGCCCAGGGAAGTCTGCATCTGGCCACAAGGGCACCTCATTTTTTTTTTGGTGTATTTTATTCATTTTATTTTTTTCTACCAGGCGTTGTGCCAAGGTAAGGCTTCTTGGATGCAAAATCTCAAGGAATTAAATCATAGGTATATCACAGGTATAGGCAGACAGTGACGATAAACACATCTTGTTTTCAACAGGTACCACCTTGCATACACAAAACCAGAAGTGGTTTATAACAACGTAATGGCTTGATTAAACATGCTGATTTTTTTGCAAGAGTCATCTATAGTGTTTCAGAAAGTTATGCTCTTTTAATTACAAAGTTTATGTCACCCAGTGCAATTTTAATGTAATGAAACATTAAACTGGACCTTGCACTTGATGTAAGATAAAATTATTCATTGAATATTAGACCACTAGGCCACCTACTGTTCTTTTACAAATGGTTGAACTATCACGGGGTTACAGAACTTAACATGTAAATTGCAGCAGAAGTTATAATTTCTGTTGCAAATCCCAAAAGACTGTCATTTAAGTCAAATATATGAGTGAAATTTTGCCTCTGTGCTGTAATAATGCAGGGAAAATGACCAAAATCTGAACATATCTAAAGTAATTATTAGCCCAATAATAATGCACTTTTAGTTATTTAATCAAGAGCCTTAAAAATTATTAATGCCAAGTTCTTCTTATAAAAATGGAGTTTTAAACACTGGCATTTAATTTTAGGGATAACAATACTTGATCTAGCCCATTAGTGAGATCTTTTGTAAAGCCAAGCAGTCTGTGCGTTCAGAGCAATTCCTGCTCGTCGTTGAGATCATTACTCTCGCATAAGCGAGAACAGCTTTATAAAATAATCTTTCTTAAAGTGAATTTAATATTTAACCGCACATTGAAAATCTTGAGCAAGTTGAGCTAGATTAAAAAATCGGGGATGGAAATCCCTGCACCGAGCAGATTTGCATGGATCCTGCTCAGAAGCCCGTTTAAGCCCGCTGGATGGCTCCCCGTCATCCCCAAAGCCCTCGGACAGGGCCCGCCGTGCGTGTATAAATAGGAGAGGGCACTTGCAGGAAAATTATTCACAGTGTCTGAGCTCGCCTCCCAGCCGCTGCCGAAGAGGAATCCGAGCAGTGACTGTGCATCGCCCTGAATCTGTAATAATAGCACCTTTCCTGTCACTCTTTGTCCCTTCATTTTTAAACGCGATTGGGTCAGGAGCAGGCAATTTACATTTTTATATAATCTTTGCTCAGGTGATTCAGCTGCTCTGACGTTTTAGCATTTTGTGCAGCTTCGGGTTTCACCTCCCCTACCCGTGCATTTCCATACGATGGGGGCTGCCATCCTCGCCGCTGATCCACATCTATTTAGCTTCTCCCCTCGCCCTACCTGCAGCCTGTAGCAGGTTGTCAGGGAATGAATTTTCATTTTCTCCCCCGTGAGTCCATCACGTGTCTGTCACCAGAATTTGCTCTGTCTGAACTCCTCCATCCCCCTGATTTATGGCTGCTCGATGAGAGGTTGGAGGGCTCTCCATGCAGCAATCATCTGCACCCCGGTCTGGCACCCATCTAAAGTTAGGATTTCCGATGTAAATATTTCGTCCCCATGGCACAGCAATCCTTTACGAAATTATTAAATAACTTTTTGTCGGTCCGAACACCTTTGGGATATTTTTCTAGGTCAATATTCATCAGCAGACCCCGAATGGAAAGGTTAAGTGCACATTTCCTCTGCCAAATAAGAATGAATTTCAAACCTGATTGATTCTGGTCCTGGAAACCGTAAATACTTACTCCACATGGTAGATAGGTTACTAAGTCCACTCATTTCCACATCTGATATCGATAATACCCTGCTTCCCCCTTATCAGTCCCTCTCATATTTCACCGGTGCGCGGCGTGCCGGGGATCGGCCGTGCCTGCCGGGGCTTGCGGGCAGCCCCCGCTCCCCCACACACTTCTTCAGTGGTCCTTGAATCTTTCACCCCTGTCACTCCTCTTTCATCATTATCTGAGGTGATCGGTCAGCCCTGTGCCACCACCTGTCTCTTCGATCCGATGCCAACAGTGCTCGGCGAAACTGTCACTCCCGCGCTCCCTCCATTTATAGTGAGTCTCATTAACACCTCTCTTCCCTCTGGCGATGTGCCACTGCGATTTAAGATGACTGTTGTTACTAAACACGAGAAAAAAAAAATATGTTAAAATAGTGCTAAGAGCCTGATTTAAATCTATTAAAGCCCGACAATTTGGAGTTAAAAATCTCCCTCTGTGCGTGCGCGTGCTCGGGGGTGCATATATTTTACACTGCTTTATTTGTGCCTACACATATCCACGCACCCGTGCCTTCCCCCTCCCGCAGCCTCCGCGTTGCACCTCGCCTGGGAGCAGCCGCCACTGCCGGCTGCAGACACAAAGCTGAGCAACCAGGATTTATGCCGGGCACATAAAGGCGGCTGAAGGAAGGGAACGGAGCCACGGGAGGCACCCGAGCATCCCTGGGGAGCCCTGGGTGCCGGCACGGCCCCTTGGCCTGATCCAGCGAAGCTGCCGGGCATGCATGGATGCCCAGTGTGGGCACTGCTGGGAAAGGGAATGACCTGCACCAGTTAACCCCAAACGCCGTGCTGCCTTCCCTTCTCTTTGCTTCCATTTTCTAACCATGATCAAAATACCCAGGAAATACCAACAGTCCCGGAGTGCTTCCCGGGGAGGAGGCTGCGGACATACTGAAGCTACCTTCAGAAGCCAGTGTTTTAAGTTGTTAGACCCCAACGATGCTTTAAAGAGCTTTTGCAAATTGCGTGGTTAACCATGGAGGCCGGGCCTGCCGAAGAAGCATTTGGCAGAAGTGGGCACCACCACCAGCCCTCCTCACGCCACCAGGAGATGCAGGTGTCACCACAGGCAGCTCGGGGACAAGCCGGCTCACGACCTAGCACCTGCATGGGCCATGACAAAGTCTGGGGCTTAAAGAGATTTCAGAGCTCACAGGTTTGCTCTGCTATGGAAATGCCAAAAAGCCAACCTTTGGTGGGGCGGGGAGCTGTGTGTGGCTCATGGGTCCCACGTGTCAGTGGGCTCCCGCACCTTATTTTACACATCTAAACTATTCCAATGTAATCAACATTTTACATGCAAAATAGCGTGGAATGGTTTTAGTGGCTTTTTTTTTTTTTTTTTTTTTAATATAGCCTAAAATTCTGCTTTCTTTTTAGGAAAACCCTACATTAAAATCAAGCGACATGGAGGATTTTTATCTTTTTTAAAGCCTCAGCATACTAAAGGAGCCTAAGCGCATGTAGCAGTTTGCCAACATCAAAATAAAACATAGCACTTTTTATTGAGTTGGATTCAACCCAAAACCTCAGGTTTGACCACCCGAAACTCTGAGAAAGCACAAGAACCTGAATTTAGAACTAAAGCCAAATCTTGCTACTGGTCCCTGAGCAATGTTTTAATAACGAGCCCATTCTTGAACGCCCAAGCTTTCAGATGGGCTGAGGACATGCCGGCTGCTCTCCAGCAAGCAGCTCCCTGCAGGCAGAGGGGCTGCTGGCACATGGCTCCCTGTGAATAAGGTCGCAGTGAGAGAAGGGCAAGAAGCACCAAAAGACAAGCAGGAAACCATCTTTTATTTCTATTTTTTCCTGCAATTTAGAAACAGCACCTTTTTCTTTTTTTTTCTTTTTTTTCTTTTTTTTTCTTTTTTTTTTTTTTTAATCTATAAAACATTTACATACAGATTGAGATCTTGAATGCCAAGTCTGAGTGCGGGGTGAATTGTTTTTGCCAAGTTATACACCGTGGAAAATAAACCTTTATACCAGAAGCACTGCTATGAGCTGCTGCATGAATGGGGCTGCTGTAGCAGTCGTCCTCCTGCTTTTTCCAAGGCTCCTGCTTTTTCCAAGCTTCATTCCTGGTTATCAGACATTCCCTTCCGATATGTGGTGTTTGACCAGGTGAGGTTACAACTAGCAACAGTGCTGTTAGTTGTAACACTGAGCCCTATCTCCATGTTCAGGCTAAAACACTGAAATAAACCATTCCCACTTCTCTGTCTACTAAAATGCTTTCTAGAGTGTGGAGCTAGGGCCCACCAGTGCCCACAAGCTCAGCAAAGCAAGACATGTATCCAATGGATGTAAACGAGAGAGGAGAGAGGCCACAGCTCTCCAAGTAACACTCAAGCAATTCACATAAATTTCACCAACAGACAGTCGTGCTCTTTCATAACTTCACGTGTCTCTCTGCAAACTATGACACTCAGTCACCTCTCAGGCCAATTTCAGCATCATCTACATACTTGCCAAGCCAGACTTTTTAAAACAGATTGTGAATTACATCATTTACCATAATCTGATTGAGAAATTTAAAATGTGGACATCCAAAAGCATAATTCTTTTTTTTTTCTCCTTTTTTCTTTTTTATCACTTAGATGTATATAAAGATTGTGGATGTAAACAGGAAGGTTTAAATGCTTTCATGCCAAACATGCTTTGGCTCTGTACCAGCTGCAGAATTGCCACATTTCTTCTCCTGGATATGGGATGTCACCTCCAGAGCGTAGCAGCACTGCAGGTGATGTAGCATGGACCCTCAGGAGTGTGGTGTGCTCAGATGGAAACTCACCTCCTATTTCTGAGGGCACCATTCCCCGCACACACACCTCTACACTGTATTGTGTCATGTGGAAGTGCAAAACCAACCCTGAAGCTAAAACAAAGCTCAGCACCCCAGAGCAGGCCACAGCAGGGATGTCAGCGACCTTTCTGCACAGAGCTCCCACTGCACCCAACATTGAGAGGCATCTTTCTGTCATGTCAATGCTGGGAATTGTATTTCTGGTCCTGAAGTTTGCTTTCAACATTATTGATCATGTAATCTTGTTCTATGACCTGGAACATGTCTGCCAGCATCGTTTCTTAGTCTTACAATGTCCAAAGTCGCAAAGGAAAGTTACTGTCATGAGCCCAGGGAGAAGTCATGCTTTATGGCTAGTCTGATGCATTAAAGTGCATTAGATTTGTCCATTTGCCCATCATCGCTTCTCTGCTTTTGCGGGGTTAAACAACCTAAATGCAGTGACTTCAGGCTGATTTCCAGGCTGGTGACACCAGCCATCGCTTCCTCGGAGCAGCGCGTGCAGTGCGGCCGTCAGGTGGGTGCTGCTGCCTCAGCACCGTGCTCAGCAGCAAGGGGAGAGAACAGATTAAACATCACCTGCTTGTTAAATGGATGGAGTGCTTTGTGCTTCTTGCCAGCAACCATCCCGATACTACTTATCTAATTATGAACAGCATCAGTTTTGCTAATTATTATGCTTTTCCTGTCTGTCCTGTGTGCTTCACATTCCACCTTCAGGTAACTCCTGTTATGATACTGACACAAGAAAAATCTTCTATGGTTATGAAGATACTGTACTGCTAGTACTACTTATCCAGCTCGCCAGCAGTGCTTATTACCTTTTGCTTCCCCTACAGCCCTTCTGTCTGTTTGCCAAACATGCATGTTTGCATGTTGTTCACAAGCAGGGCTCTCCCTTCACTGCAAAAGCTCACATCACAGAATGCCGTCGGGTATTTGCTACCAGTCATGATTCCCGCTGCCAGCTGCAAAGCGAGTAGGTACAAATGGCATCCAAAGGCAAGCCAACAAGCCAACATGTAGACACCTTTTCTACATTTCCTCTTCTATTTTTTTCCTTTTTTTTTTTGCCCCCAGACACGTGAAACTTTGCTGAAGAAAAAATTGCAAGAGCAAATCATTCTTCAGCCAGTAGGAACAGCAGAATAGCAATAGCATTTGAAGATGGGAACTTTAATTCTACATTTCTGTTGTACAGAGTTAATTTTTTATCCAACTTTTCAAATGACTTCCAATTTCAAATGTTGGGTTTTAGGTGCACCTCAATCCAGAATGAGTTTGAAATACTGACTTTGCGTATACTACTCCAAAATTTCATCTAAAATCCGTCATTGCATAGTA
>NC_089879.1:1965000-2022500 GCF_040182565.1 Anser cygnoides | reverse complement strand
CCCTGACAATTTTCTTTGTAACTTGGGGAGACTTCTCATTTCTAGGACACATCCCAAATAATGAACAACCTAAAAATACCATGATCTTAATTTTCCTGAGCATATGATTAGCCACGTTAACAGTGACATATAGAAACAACTCAAAATCATAAATATCGCTTTCCAGTGCAGCCCTGGAGTCTTTTTACCATCTTAATTATTTATTTCTTTACAATACAAAGAAAAGGGAAAATACAGATGAAATCTATGAAAGACTTAGAGAAATTCAAGCTGTTCCTGACTAGAGTGGGAAATAACATCATGGGTTACAGAGGAGGGAAAGCAGTCAGTAAAGTGCCAGCCCCATACAGGGAAATGGAAGAAGGTTAACCAAGTTAATCCTTCCCTATTTCCTCCACTCCTCATATAAGGCCTGGAGGCTGAATCATCATTAGGAACCATATAATTGACTCATCCACAGGATTTCCTTTTTGTGTTCTGAATTATGGCAGATTTTCCACATTCTTTTTTTTCTGTTTTCTTTTTTTTTCTTTTTTTAATTTTAAAAGTTTGAAGCATTAAAACAGTGGGAATCCTTCATCTCCAGGTAGAAGATTTGTCCTATTAGTGAGAACACATAGCCATTTCTAATTCAGGACACCACTACCATATATTCCCCAGTACCATTAAAATCTGCTGATTAACCAATGGACCAATGGATCTCCATGTGCTATACAGCTGTCACATCAGATGTTTTCTCTGCTACAATTGGTGTGTAATTTTGCTGGGTTTAAGTGCAGAAGAGGGGAATTTCCTTGTGATGGTACAAATAATTCATCATAGGCTATGGCTCAAGATTGTTATGAGGGAAAGAAATATCTCACAGTTATACTGTAGTTCATCCTACACCTGACAAGAGAGTGTTTGGCACATATAGTGGAAGCTTGATAAAATGTTTTAAAATCAGACACCGAAAAAGAATTGCAAAAGAAATTCTTCTTCAAAATCATTTTGTGCTGAATTATTTCTTTTTCCTTGAAAGCCCTGTTAATATACAGAAAGCCTAGCAGCTCTGCTATTAAATGTGTGGAAAAAAAAACCAGCATAATCACTCATATCATAGAAAAATGCCTTCATTTTTGTTTTGTTTTCAAAACTGATTTTAAAAACAGAGAGAAGCGTGTCCTATAGCAAACAGTATAAAACAAATGTTGCTAGCTTTGCTTCATTATGTGGTACATTGTAGTTTTATGCATGTACGCTGTGTGAACAAGAGGGTTAAAAGTTAAACAGTAGCCTAGGGCTAACACACTTGCAAGCTGAACAGGTACAAAATAGGCTTTTGTTGCTTTCAAACTATTACTGTATGTCTTTAGCAGAAACTAACATAACAGGCATCTGTGTGCAAAAAAATGTATTTCCTTAAGGTTTCAGGTATTATGAAATGGGACTATTTTAATGGCTGAAATGCCCATATGACCTTTAATCCAAAGCCATAAATTTGTCAGTGTCTGAAACTGGCAGGATATCATTCTTAATGAGGCTAGTTTTTAGGACTTTGTATATCAAGAGTACCATCGGAGGGTAACGCGGAAAGCAACCTCACGTGAATTCAGGGGTACAGCCTTGGTAAATCATTACACGGAAATAAAAGAGGGAGCCTTGTGACGAGACTATCATTACAATTTTGAATAAAGTAATGAAGAAATAGCAAAACACTACCAGCTCAGGTTATTCTATATTTCATAAAATGATAAATAACTACTAGTCATGTTTACGTATAATGAATTACAATCCTGTTACATTTACCTTAGTAACATTTTACAGAGGTTGTATTTTACTCCCAACTACCAATTATGTCATCATCCTGGCATTTACCTGGACATAATGATACACAGCAAACCCATTCTTGTAACATAACTCATTGCTTAAAAGTGTTTGTAAAGCCATTCGGCATCCTATATACTCATAATGACTTGGATATTGCTATTAAATTTTACAGATTAAAGTTTACTAAATCTTAAAGTCTTGCACTGCTTCCAATATTTCTTTGTAATCTTAAAGGAAACGATGCTCAGCTATTTAAATGTCAAAAACTACGTAGCCTTCTTTAAAAATCAAAAGCAACCCAAGCGACAGAGAGGGTATTTCTTGAACAATGGCCCACGGCAGCACAGCTGTCCCTGTAACTCCAGCCTTAAGGTGTACCAGAGTTGTGGTGGCTCATTTGACACACCATGGGAAGTTCCTCGCAACAGCAGTGGTGTTTTCGTGGAAAATAGGCTGAGCAGTGCAGACACTTCCCAGCATCTTAGTGCGGGTTTCATGTCTGCAGAACTCCAAACCTTAGTCAGAAATATCTATTGTAACATTATCTTACATTTATTCAATTTAATTTCAGTTTGAGAAGGATAGCATATAGATCTTTTTATAAGCTTGTAAGGTCACCAAATTTAAATTAAAGTGACCTCTTTTAAAGCGCATTAATAAAAGTACTATGTGGAGGGAAATTTAATATGAATGGTTAAAATGCATGGAATTCAGATTTTACTGTCAAACAGCTCAATTAAACAAATTGAATTTTTAAGCAACAAAAGGGAATTGAATCAAATTAGAAACAGAGTGGGATCTGAAATGTGGACATTTATGAGTGATAGTCACAGGGCCCTCCAGCAGTGAGTTTTCTTTATTTGTTGCCTCAGCAGTTAGAGGGGTTGGCAGGCTGCAACACAAAAGGATAAAAATGGTCACCATTGAAACACAGTTTTTGGCTCCCAATAAATCATCTGTCACTTCATCACAGCCCAGTAGATAATGAGCAATAAAGTTTTCACACTCAGGCAATGAGGAAGCAGACACAAGAAATACAGCTAAAGCTGCTGTCTTTCTGTTCTGTAAGCGCAAGGTGCTTTGTGTAATGAATGACCTCTAGATTGCTGCAAAAGAATAATTCCAGCCTCGGTAAAGCAAACTGTTTGGCGCACTAAAAAAAAATAAAATAAATAAAATAAAAGGCAAAATCTAATAACATTATTTAGTTCCTTTAATGAAAGGAATAATCCCAGTATCTATATGAGCTATAGTTATATACAACTGAAAGAGATTGTGGGGTATTACCTCTGAAGTTGTCTCACCACTGCCAGTGACACACATTGCTGAATATCCAGTAAAGCTGCACAATAATCTGTAGTGCAGGTATTTGTAGAGATTCAGAGGATGTTTGTGTTTGGAGCTCAGTCTGGGAGGTTTCCCCAGCCAAGTCCTCTCTGGCAGGCTTAGTGTGCCCCATGCTGCCCCGGCCACACCACACTGGGGATAAGCATGAGGAGGGTGTCTCAGTGTTAGCGAGGAGATGTGTTATCATCAGCGCTAATTAATTGCAAACAGGTCTTGTCCTGACAAGGAAATGAGACTTAAAAGTTGTTTTTTCAACATTATTTTACCTTACTCTGATGCCTTCTAATTGCCATGTTGGTGAATATTTTGCAGTTGCTTTGCCACAACCCAAGCAAAAATTATTGCTCCTCAGTTCTCAGGCACTTTTTTTTTTTTTTTTTTTATCTGAAGTTTCAACCCACTTTTACCTCACAGGGAGTGCTAAGCATGCTCATAATTCAAATTTCACATCAAAGACATTTCAGCAAGGGTATTTAGGATGGTTACACACAAAGCCTAGTTCACACGCAAAATGTAAAACTGAGAATCAGTCACAAAGTAACGCTGTAGCCCGTAAAACACATAAAACATATCATACATCGATTAACGTTTTAAATTTATATCAGCATTTGAAGTCACTTGAAGTAAAACAATATTAGATATTCTTCTCATATGCAAATGACAAGTCAATGTTTGCATAGTGTTTCAAGGTAGAAAAAATGCAAATAAACTTTGGTAAAGTCTGTAGTTTTGTCGTTCACTTATATAGCTAATTAGTAGCCTAAAAGAAAATTGAAAGCTTGTCTTTTCTGAGCTGTATGTCAGCTTAAAAAAAAAAAAAAAAAAAAAAAAAGAGCACAAGAGCACTGAAGTCTGTTTATTTCTAGAACATGTAAGAGGAACAATTAACGTATCCATTTTATTGAACTGCTTGTACTGATCCATAGTCCGCAGAGGTTTTTTATTGGCTTCTAAAGCTGAATTTGAAGATGCAGTTCTGTTACAACAGCGGCTGCACGGAGGTAAATGCAGAGGGCCATATTCTGCTGCAGGAATGATGTACGTCCAAACAGGTTTCACTCAGGTGAATGAAACCTTGGATTTACCCCGGTGTCCCATAAAGCAGAGCCAGGCTCCAGAAAGCAGCGTGGGTGGACCTTCACAATGAGAAGTGTGTGAGAAAGGCTTCTCAGGAGCGCAAAACCTGTCTTCCCTCATTAGGAGGTCTTGCTGCTCCTTGAGAAGGTTTATACTGTATTCTTTTTATAATATTAAAGATGTATTCTTTATACCGACTGCAGCCATGCCATAGAATACATGAGTAGAGTTTGTTTAGCAACATAGTGAAAAAATATTTGCTACAGGGGCAGTCTGGCAATATTGCTTGTTAAGGCATGCTATTTGTAAGCAAATTTATATGAAAAGTATGCAATGTCTAATACTAAACTACTCCAGCCCCAGACTGAAGGGTGATTTTACAAACGTCCTGCAGCACTCAATCATTCCTTCATTTTAATGTCTTTATTTTATGATTTTGTTGATGAAATACTACTTACCCAGTGCTCAAAATTCCTTTTAGGCTGCAGGCACTGGCTAGTTGACACGGCAAGCCATATTTTACAGCTATATATTTCAGCTTTCTCTGTCCAAGTTGGAGGACACAGTAGCCAAGATGGTTTTTCATAGTAGAAATATATTTTCATATTTATTTATTGATTTGACTAATGTATCTATTTTTCAATTCACATGCTTATGTTTCAATCCATTAAAGTGATTCATGGTCAAATAATATGTTATTGCAAGTACAAAGAGGAGATAAAACCACTGTACACAGGCTATAACACAAGAATAAAAATAATAAAAATCCATTGCATGATTAAATATAGTTTTTAATCCCCAAATGATCATGAGCAAACTGATGTTTTTAATTATTTTTCTTTAAAATAAGTTGTTGGATTTTTTTTCGTTAGTAAAATGCAATTACTGATTAAATAAATTCTCAGGAATAAATATTCTCACCCAATCTAAGTGTTCAGTTTAACATAACGCACCAAACTACTATCAAAATAAAATGTAAAAACAAATAAATAAATAAATAAAACTGAAAAGGCTTTTAATTAGCTCAAATAGGAACTAAATGGCAACCGGCAGAGAAACGCTGCTCCTGACACCTCCAGGTCAGGGCTGGGCACGGCGGTGTCCTGAAGCTGCAGTCCCGGTGCCTGGTGGCCACTCAGCATCTCCCCTGAAACTGCTGGGCTCAATCCACTTTTCTGGAGACAGATGTCCTCAAAAAGGCAAAAGAAACTCGACCACTGAGAGCAGCAGCTCCTGCCTTTCCTCCTGGGCTAAGGAACTCACCGCAAGCAAAGCCAATGCCAGGAGAGGCTCCTGGGGCTGGTGTGAAGGGTGCTGCCACCCTTGGAGGGGCACGCCTGCTGCCCAGGCACAGGAGCCACGGGTGGCTGCGGCACCATCCACAACGTTTCCATGAATTTGTCATGGCAGGGTCAGGAGGATGGGCCCTTGCCCGGGACATGCTCCTCTCACACCTCCCATTGCCATCACTGCCACCACAGGGCTCCGTGCTCCTCGCAGATCACTTCTTGATGAGCACGTGCCTTCTCAGGGGCTAGGAAATATTTTGCTTTTTCCAGAAGAAAGTTTATGTGTGTCAAACCCATGCGTGGAATGAAGTTATTGGCATAACAAGCAGATTTCACCCCCTAAAGCCCTGAGAAAGAGCATTTCTTCCAGACAAGGAGAACTGTATTGCTACTGCTAGGTTTAGACTGTAGAAATGCTGTTCAGGTCCCTCTCTCACGTCCGTGTCTCACGTAGACAGTCACTTGGCTAGAGAGGAAAATACACAGTGATAAAGCAATGTGGATCTGATATCTACATTGGATCTGATGTCTACAATTTTATAAGAAAAATCAAGCCAAGGGCCAAATGCCCCCTGACAGGTTTCAGACATGCAAATGGTCACAGGCTCGGGCTGTAGCACTCAAGGAGAAAAAATTAAAAAAAAAAATAATTTTTGGATGTTCTGTGCTTGAGACTTCTGCGAGGGGCTCTTTTACTGGTTGCTCAGCAGTCATTCAAAAACCCCCTGCTCAAATCTGATCTTCCAAAAATATACAAATTATATATCAGTAATCACTTTTGGAAATAAAATGGCTAGATTCCAGAGGGAGACTAAAAAGAAAAGAAAAAGGAAGCAAGGGAGTTGGAAAGAGATTCTTCCCTCTTCTGCTGGAAGTCTCCATTGAAACAAAAGGAAAACAAAAGCTTTAAAATTTTAAAATCGGTTTAGGAAGTCATGGTAGTGGGGAGCACGTAACAAGCTGCAGCTAATAGTGAAGAAAAAAAATATGATAACCTTAAATATCATGAAATGGGAAAGATAATAAGCCAGACTCTGGGGAGAACAGATGAAACAGAAATGTAAAGGAAGGAAAAGTAGGACCACAGAGGCAGAAGTTTCTGAGCCCACAGTGAGCGGGGTGACATCCTCACTTTTCGTCCAGATTCTTTACACTTGCAAGGCCCGTGATGGCTCAGTAATTATAGATCAGCCATGGGAAATATCCCCCATGCAGGAGATGAGGACACTTCAGAAATAACCGGACACGGGGCATGGAGGGGGCGTCCGAAGGACAGCAGTTGCCATCACCGCTCCGCTCGGCAGGCAGCCGGGGAAGCCGCCGTGATTCAGACCGACTTCCAGAGCTGGCTGAGCTGCACCATTTCATTTGTGCACCCTAACGCTGGGAGAATGAAAAGGTAGTTTAAAGTCACCTTAGCTCCCCCTGGGAAGCAGAAGCACAGAAGGCTGTCAATGTGTTGAGGTAGAGCAGCTGAGAGGCTCTGGAGAGAGAGAGCTAAATGAATAGAAACTTGTTAAATGATGTGAGTTAATGAGAGCATTTTGGAATTAACCAGCTTCCATGACTTTAAATAAAACCCCAATGTCATTTTAAATTAGATTTTGTACATTTTTAAACCATTATTTATTTATTTTTCACGAGATGCATTGGTGGGAAGATGGAAGCATTAAAATTTAATCCCCTCAACACACTAGTGGTCAAATACCAGCACTTCTTCTGTACAACGAGTTCAGGAATGCCAAGATTGTAGTGACAGCCAAGAGATTTTCCAAGAGGTGGGGCAGTTTCTCCCCCCATGCACACCCCAAGCTGTATTTCACTGTGCATGCAAGGAGCTGAAGCTTCCTAAGAAGCTTCCTGTTCCTTGTCCTGCTATTATGGCTTTTGGGAGAGGTAAAGCAGCCATATCTGTTAATTTATTTTCATTATTACTATTTTGGTAAAGTTCTTCAGGGATGGATTATTTTAAAAGAAAGCCTCATGCTGCCAGTGAGTGGAAGACAAGGGAACACATTTGAAGGAACCTTAAATCAGGAAGCACCCAGGTGATCCTGGCTGATAAGTGAAGTCAGTTCCTGCATCATACATGTGCCATAAGCAGGAAGATTCCTATATATGTTTTGGAAGGTAATTTTCCACACCAATCGTATATTAGTGGCAGCAATGTTTTCTTCAAACCACACTAGAAGGAAAATGGTTGAGTGGGGTAGGCAATGGCCTATGACTCAGATGACTAAGGTTCAAATTTCTTTTTTTACAACATGCTCACAGAAAGACAGAGATGTAATCACTTCTGGAATTTCCTTGCAATTTCATTTAAAGATCTATTTTTTTTCTTGTTTTATTTGTACAGTAGTTTCTTCCATGTACAACTGGAGATGCTGGCACTGTGAAGACTGATGTGAAATTAAAGTCTATGATGATGTCTCTGGCACCACAGTAACGGATGCTATAAAAATATTTAAGTCAAATATAATTAATGTTGTTCACAGTATGGCCATTAGTTGCCCTTCCACGACACTTCACAGTCTGCAGAATTAGTGTTAGCAAAGAAAAAACCTGCAGTGATGGTGGATTAACACAACCACTCCTGCAGCAGGGTGGTACCCCAGAGGTGAACAAGGCAGTTACTACAGCAGGCTCCCACCGAGGACAAGATATACCCCCAGGGTGGGCAGGAACATTCCCCTAAGACATTTCTAGGTCACACATATCTTTATGATACATAATCACCAAATGCACATGCAAGCTTTCACTCCCAAAGAAACAGCTCTGGGCAAAATCCCAGTATCTTAAATAAGTGTTGCTAAAGCCTAGGGCCGGAGCCTGGGCATTAATGGTAAACAGGACGAGAACATTGGGCAGTACGTGCAGCTGAGATGGGGCAAAGACACTGCAAACTGGCCATAAAATACAGGGGAAAAGGAGAAAGGAGAAAGGAGAAAGGAGAAAGGAACGACGGTTTGGGGGACAGGACAAGCCCCACAGCTTTCCCATGCACACTGTAGGCTGTTCCCTGCATGCACCAGCACACAGCCACAGTAAACTTAACACCAAGTCACAACTTAAAAATTCACAGAGCTTTTATATGATAATTACTGTTATTATAACTGGCCCATGAAATAAACACCTCTCCCAATTATACAAAATGCACGAGGTCCTTCAGAGACAGAAATCTCACAATAAGATTTGCTTTCCAGCATAACGACAGAGTGAGAAGAGTGTAAGATGAATAATAATATTATGGTACATATAATGTATGTTTTAATTAGCTAAAGGTAATCAAATGAGTTTTGTCACGATTATATTAAGGTCAGGTCTCCACATGGTTTCATCAACAACATATTAAGACAAGGGAGGTGATGCCAAATTGGGGTTTAAACCTAATCAACATAATTAAACAAAGCAAGAACATGTGTTTAGAGCTACACCCACTTTACTGATCACTCTATTTTAATTACTCTTGTAGAGTAAATATTAGTACCAAAATAACTCTTAATTAAATTTTCCCATACAAACAGAAAACACAATCTTCTTTTAATTTGCTATTTTTATAAAATGGATGTACAATATCTAGGTCTTTTGTTGTAGAAACCATTTCAGAAGTGTGCTCAGATTATGCTAACCAGCCTAATACATTCCAATGTATTGACATACTGACTTCTAATGTGTGGGAAACGGGAAACTACACTGGACTAAAAAAGTCATGGGAAACCATAAAAACAAACTAAGCATAATTTAAACTGATTGGATGCTTCCTTGTAAGAAGTTCTTAGTTTCTAAATACAAAATGTGGACATTGAAATGTGGTCAAGTTATGGCTTAAATTAGAAAAACATGTTTTCTTAGGTTTCTATCTTGCAATATTTGGCACAACTCAAACACTAGGGAAAGAGTTATGTCAGTAACATTTCTGAAAGTGCCTAAGCAGCTTTGCCCTCAGTTACCTTGAAACAGGACTTAGGTACTCAGAGGTCCAGAGGACATGAGTTTGTAAGGGATTACAAACGTTTAAAGCTGCTTACATGCCTGAAAAGGGATTTCAACATTTTCAAATTCCTTTAAGTGTTTTTAAAATTCTGACCTGTTGGACCTGATATTCTATTCACATCTACACTGCATGAAAGGCCAAGCCCATGGATATCTTAAACAGTACCGGTCTCTGGAATAAACCTAATATCCATCAGAGTGAACTGTTTCACACCAGTGTTAGCCTATTGCATCTGGTGGGATTTCTCCCAATTTAGTTGCACAAGCAAAAGCAGAAGCAGGTCTGTTATCAGCAGTTATAAGCTAAGAATACAGACTGAAGACATATGTAGACTCATGGCAGATGTAATTAGCAAAACAGTTGCTCCTTACTGACTTACTTTTATGTTTTATAAAGGCTAAAGCCGGAAAACAAATTTGCAATTAAAAAAAAAAAAACGTGCAACTGAGACAAGGACCAGGGTGGGGACTTTTCTGCCACTGTTCTCCAATACAGCATGGCAAGAGTTAAAAATGTAAGAGCACATTATTATTAAAGCCACGCATATGCAGCCCGCACAGGGCTCAGCCACGAAGCGAGCCCTTCAGAGCGCACCGTTGGCAAGCGCTGGCATTAAAAGGACCCCAAATGAGTTAAGAAGTCTTCCACTCCATCATGAAGAATTGTTCTCCAGAGTAAGTACCAGTGGGGAAATGCTTAAAACACTTACCATATGTGGCTAAGAAGGGTCTAATTTGTCCATTTGGAAATTTTGCCTCTTTTGAAAGGATAGTTAATTTAAAGTAATTTATTTCATAGGTGAAGCTTTATTCAGAGTGGTTAATATATCACCCTTGGTTGCCTGAACAATTAGAAATTGTCACCAAAGAAAAATGCTGCAGTTCATGTAAATAACTATTTACCTAAAGGAAATGGGAATCCACAAGAGTCAGCATACTTTAATGAGCCATGACAATAGAAAAAAAAAAAAAAAAAAGCCAATGGTACACTGCATCTGCTAAAGCTGACATTGCTTATGGTAAAAATTGGCCAAAACAACTACTATTTGTTGTTTTCTTTTTCATGTCAGAAATAATGCAGCTTGAAATTTTCAACAGGCAACATACATCCAGACCATTTGTTACTTCTAATGGCCTAATTGTTCTCCTGGCAGAAATAAAAAATTAGGGCACTTATGTCATTTACCTAAATTCCTAATTAATGTAATGGTAATAGAGAAACTAGAGCAGAAGGAAAAAAAAAAAAAAAAAGTTGGGTGAAAAATGTTTCTCCTGGCCTTTTTACAATTTGTCTTTGTTAACTTTCCTGCAGTCTTTCCCACTTAACCAGCAGGTAGACTGATGTCTGCATAGATGTTCCGTGGTTCTCCAACAGGACAAAAGTGTGCTTGCTCTTGAAAAATACACCACCTCAACTGCAGAACAGGAACAATAAAAGTACCGACTGCAGAACAAAGTCCTTTATGTTGCCTCAAAGGGATGTGCCATTAAAATGATGTAAGAAATGTTATCTTAAAACAGCTAAGAAATCTGCACTTTGGGCTGCAATTCCATCCACTAGTTTTCTATTGCTCCAGCCCAACTGTGCAACACACCCTGAGAAGCACATCGTGGCCAGTAAGTGCCCTCATTGCAATGCAGGAAAAAGAGAAATTTAACTTTGAGATTCACTCACTCTGTATGTCAAACCATCAGCTCTGAAAGGCAGGGATTATTTCTAAATAACAGCACAGGGTACTAAACTGCAAAGATGCTTCCAGCCCACTTGATTTTACCTTATGTCATTTCATGTTGTTATAGAGGGAAACGCATCGAAATATATCAACACACCTCTAAGGGTGTCTCTGATTTACTTTGTCCCGCGGTACTAGCAAATACCTACTATTTTCTCAATATTTAGTGTTGAAATGAGGAGGAGGAGGTTCATGATGAACTATGTTCATATCCACCACCAAGTTATTTACACCTACTTCTTTGAAATGATGCTGTATTCTGATCTCAACAACAGTAATGCCATTAAAATATTGGTAAAAGGGAATGAATAAAATCAGAAGTTTGAGGAGATTTTAGGGGGAGCCTTAGTTCATAGACAGGATTCATCCAACAAGGTCTCCAGAAAAGCTCGGGTGGGGACCAGGTAGCTTTCTCACCCATGCTGGCATCCAACAGGGTGCCACAAAGATGTTACCAGGCTGATGGGTTTCCTACCACGTTACTAAACTTCCTGTGGAAGACGTGCAAGAGGAACTATAAGCAAACTGCAAGAAAACTAAGTAAGCATACACATGGGTGATAGTAAAAGATTTTAATTTCTCCTCCTTTTTTTTTTAATTTCCCCTCCCTGAGGTGGTTAGGACCATGTAGAAATGAAGAGGGAATGAACAGAGAGGTCTGAGCCCATGAGGTGTCGGCAGGAGGGGTCCTGGGGGCACCATCCCCGGGCACGGGGCAGGCAGGCAGGGCTGCGAGCTGCCCGCGTCCTCGCAGCACACCTGGGCCTTAGCATTTCCTCCGCAGGCTGGGAGCAGGTTTGGCATGAGCAAGCTGTAAACACAGGGGCTTACAATAGCATCAGCAACTGGCAGGAGCCGAACTCCAGCAGCACTAGCAAGTATTGCTAAAATAAACATGTTATAGGCAAAGGTCACGATGCCTGTTAATATAAAGACTGCGTCTTGTATAATGCATTCAAATGCTGGAGTGAGAGAGGGAGATAATATGATCCATTTGCCAGATTCCTCCTTTTAGTTGTAATACGAAGCCATTCTGGGATGGAATGACCCAGAGATGATAATGAAGCGGATGATGATGCCATTGCCTGTGATAATGGTGTGACAGGGAGAATACCCTGGAAAACTGCACGAGCTGATAAGTGCAAAGGTATAAACAAACCAAAACAATATGGACTTATAGACATTAGTGCAGAACAAAAGAGAGGAGAAAAACCAAAGCCAACTGATCAACATTAAAAAAAAAAAGACTTTGCAAGGGTGACTTTTTCTGTAATTTTCGGTAGTGCGGTGTTTCATCTGCAAGCCCTTCAAATGCAGCCACCTCACACCTTGCGCTCCGAAGCGAAACAACAGAAGGCAAACCGTATCGCACGGCGGGGGGACCGCCTCTCCCTACCAGGGAACAGTTTGTAGCAAACAGTCCGCGATATGAAAATGTATTTAATGCAATTAATAATTTAAGAAGTGAGAGCATGTGCTCTTGGAGAGTTAAATGCTTGTCAGAGTGATAGATGCACGCTTCACCACCAATACATTTCGTACGAAGAGCAGAGGGATTTTGCAAACTTGTGTTGACCTTGGGTTGCAGTATATAGGAGGCAGATTGCAAAGGCAGGCCTGCTTATGGTAGGAGAGTGCGTCAGCTCTCAATTTACAGCCCTTTCCCCAATTAAAGGACTGTAAAAACATTAAAATTAATGCAGTCTTAACTCCAGAGCAGGCTCTACTTTCTTAATTAGTGCATAATTATTCAGTTTTTGATATCCTGGAAAATTATCACATGGAAATTATTTTAGGCACAGTAACAATAGCAAAAATCTCTCTACCCCCCAACTCGATTAACATGTGGAAGTAATTAACACTTTATTACAGTGAAAATACTATTACTGCTAATGTTTAATGACTTTTGCCATTGCATCATAAGCAGGAAATTTAGAACACTACAGAGCAACGGTCTGCTATAAATATAGTACAAAGATTATAAACCAGCGTCAGATGATTCGCACTAACAGCGTTTAAGACAGGGATATGACATACAATACATTTCCAAAATGTCATATGCAGGAAATATAATTTTCTTGATAAAGTCCACTCCATACAGAAAAACAGCTAGTGCAATAACACTGGATGCGTACAGTAAAGGCAGCAGTGCTATAGTCCTTGTAAAAGCCTGTTGTTAATCAAATTGAAACATAAAACCCGAAGCATAAAGTTATTTTCTCATAACAGTTTAATAGAAATTTCCAATCAAACAAAGGCCAAAAAGTGTTATTACGACATGAAGTTCCTTGAATAAACAACTTAAAATGAAGTAGGGGAAAGTTTCATGGGATTTATGGATTTCTTTATTTTTGTTATTTAGAGTAAATGTCTACTGTAGATCTCCTATAAATGTCTGGAGAAATTATGCACCAGCTTTCGATGATTCACACTAACAGCAATTAGAGATGCTGAGTCCACATAAGTGTCGAAGAGGTCAGTGCTCAGGAAATATCATTTCAATCCAGCTAGTGTGATGGAGCCAAATGTGTCTGAGACAAAAGGAGAGAAAAAGGGATGGAGACAGCTTTGTCTCTTAGCTGAGCTTCTCCACAGCTGTGACAAGGGCACAACAGATGAGTAGAACTAGGGCAATGTTTACTAAAATGTTTCACTATCAAAATGTAAATAGAAAATTGTATTTAATACCCGGCATAGCCTTATAGAAATTCCCAAACAGCCAACAGCATAAAGCAGTGCAATACAAAAGCTGTGTGAAAAACAAATATAGAAGGAATCAAACACAAAACAAGGCTGACCCTACGCAACCTCGGGAAAGCTGCATAAAGTCATCGCTTTCTTATTTGCTACTGCTTGTGTTTTTGGACTGAGGATTAATGAATATGAGAGCTAATTGTGATTCAATCTGGGAAATTATTTTAAATTTTAATATTCTGCATGCATAGCTAAGAGGGTTTTCCTCTTTTAAATATTTTTCTGGATGCTTTTAACTGTGTTCATTGAACTGGACCAGTTTCAATGGCTAGCTAATACTATTCATAAATTAAGGAACCTCTTGTTTTAGAAATATCTCCTTGATCCATTGGCCATGGACATGGAAAGGAAGAATTTTGGCACAAGGATGCTGAATATAAATTGCTATTTTGGAAGCACCTCTTACCAGCCAATGTCTGGAGCCAGCATGCAAGAAGAATTCACCTGAAGTGGACAAAGCTATTCGCTCTGGGATTAACTTGTTGCAGTTGCAAATGAATCATGAAACTAGCTTTGGCAAACCTGAGCATGGGCCCGCAGTGGAACTGAAATAATGTATGTGAAAAACCTGAACTGGATTACCAGCCCATCTGGAATGCATTCGCCTTATGCATTAGGAGTAGCAGTTTCCTTGACAGAGGTTGTGAAATATTAGAATTCCTAATGGAAGAAATATGGTAGTGCAAAATGACACAAAAATCACACAACCTCATTCCCTGACACGGAACAGTGAAAATGCGAATCTTTCTCTCAAGGGTACTCTATCAATCCTTTGCAAACAAGGCACTTCAGCAGGCAGAGGAGGGAGCTGACATCGCTTAACCCTTCCGTACCACCACCGCCACGCAGGGCAGCCTTCCCTCATGCTGGACAGTTTCCCTCTTTGGGGAGGCCAAAAATGGGAAGAAAAGATGGCAACAGTAAATCCACCGGCAGAACTAATCCTGAAGCAGGGGTACCTCCAGCACCGGTGATGCAAGGAGTGTTAGACCCTAGGGACAGACTCCTGCAACTCTCACACTTCTGTGGGGTGATGTTTAAACTTCTCTAACCTCACACACTCAGCAAATGCTACTTCTGGGGGATGCCAAAGGCCGGGGTGGGGGGAACCGTGCCAGGAAGCCTATGGACAGCATCAACCAAACGCCATTGGGAACATGCTGCAAATAATGACAGCAAACATGGCAATCATCTCCACAAAAATATCTTATTTCCAACATCGGTTGTGATAGGGCAGCCTGGACTTTGGAAGATCTCACTTGTAACTGCTCGATGCACTTCAGTATTTACATCCAAGTAGTGAACACTTTGCTGGTCAGAAGGATTTGCCAGAAAAATTCTGTGCCTGGGGATCTCCTGCAACATGTGTTTTGTGGTCTTGCACATATTGGGCTGCCCCAATAGTATCTGATGACCTCCACCACAGGACACAGTTCCAAATTCTTCATGTTTTATTCTCAAAATCACAATATCTCCCCAGATCACCTGTCTAAGCACAGAAACAAGTGTCCCTAGGGGTACTGTAGTTACACATGATAATCATAGCATGTGTGATGAAAGTTTCAATATTAACTACTTTTTGTTTAGTATAGAACTTTGTTAATTTGCGCTAATGACTGAGAGAGGCACCACAGATTATCAGATTTTGTGAGTTAGCTAGGAAATGATCAAATAAAAACAAACACAGATAATACTCCAAACAAAGCCATTTGACCACCTCATTCAACAAGCATCATTTAGTTTAAAATAGCAACTTACTTACTTACTGTAACTCTAGATAGAGAAAATCAAATGAATCAAAAGCTGCAATTTTCACTGCTGCTTTCTAGAGTCGTATTTGCTGATGTGTTTTAGACTCTTTCATTCCCAACAACAGTCATCTAAATCAGTAGATTTCCTCACCAGACTCGTGGACTATTCTTATACACAATAGCTCTGAGCAAATACACGAGGATAATTGGAAGGGGTTGCTGTTCTGGCCACGTATAGAAGCAGGTGTAAAAATTACCTATCACAAAATAAACCTTGCTACCATAGAGGAAATGGGCCAGCAGACTGAGATGAACCAAGTTCATGGCTATACTTCTGCAAGGGCTTTATTGTAATGGCCAGGCCAGCATGGATTTACTGGAGTCATCTTGGAAAATGCATATCTTCAGAAGCACCTAGCTGATTTAGGAACCCCAGCCTTTTTGGTTTCAAGTACTTCTTGAATTCTCATCCCTAGTCTCCCTCATTGTCATTTATAAGACGCACAAAGCTACTGTTTATTGCTACTTCCCTGCAGAAAAGGGAATAACTCAAAGATAGATTTTCTGTTTAGGAAATAGATCTTAGCTGAATTATTAAAAAAGGCTAACAATATCCAGCCACAGAAAACTAACAAAAGGCATGGAAGACTACAGAGCTAAGGGGCTTTTATACAGCAGCCAATTGTTATGACTCCTTTTAATTAAATACAAATGAATTAATTGATATGAAGTACTGCTAGGCAATTATTTTGCTGACAATTTGTCTCTTTTGAGACACACTTGTTTACTGCATCTATCATCTGTTAAAGCCTACCACCATTCTGCACTACTTTTAACATATGTTTAAAGAGTTAAACCTAAGTTTGTACTGTCAGAAACTTTTACATTAATTTCGTATTTGTGTTAATGGTACGCACATTAGACCCAATAGTATTTACATTTTTTAATCCATCTCCCGTCCCTAGGCCATCATTGTACATGAGATATTGCATCTTAATGAATTTTTCTGGTTAAAGATTTTTAAATAAATGAATAAATAAATAAGTAATGAAACACTGATTTTTATCTCACTGTACACAAGTTTACTGGTTGCTTTTATTTATTTATTTATTCTCGTATTCTGGTTTGCAATGAAATATTTTCATCATTTTCCAAAGATATGCATGAAAGTACAAAAATGATGGCTGGTTTCAGAACAAGCCTTCAGCAGCAGCAGCAAGCAGTATATTAGCCCTTAAACAGTAGGTAGGCAAAATTGAAGGGTTATCTGGAAATCCATAACTGGCCAAAACAATTTCTCCTCCTGATTATTTGGGGGAATTGCTGTGCTACTGCACAACACATCCTGCAGTATGCATGTGATCCATTTTATTATGTCCATGACATGGCCTCCAGTGATTCAAATGATCAGGATGAGATCACAAGTGACTCGAACCCTTCAGACAAAAGATGCACTTCAGTGCAAGGAGAAGGGAAGCATCTGTAGGGCGTTTAAATTGTTTCTTGGTGTGCCATTGGCTTGGCTCTACAGTAGCAAGCAGCTCCTGGAAGCACCGAGCTCTGGGTGCTGGTGCTGAAGTGAGTTGTGGACAGCCAGGACCCCCCCAAGTTGAACCCCTAACTGACAGGTCAATTATAATATAAGCTGACAAGCTGTATATCTGCCTATCTGTCTGATACTTTTCTGTTGTGTACATTAAAATAAATAGCAGACTGGAGAGTAATTAATTTACCATTGGTGAACTAAATTAGCTTACTGGAGCGTGAAGAGCCTTCAGAGACAGATAACCTGGAACTATGCACAAGCACATTTAAAGACCGAAGTGCTCAGAAATTCCGTCGTAACCTAAGTATCCAAATACCAGTAGACTAAAAGTCAGTACGTGTGTTGAACTCTGGCTACGCATTCGGTTGAGTGCAGACAGAGCAATTGCTTCCACTGATGCAACTCTGTTCCTAACCAAAACCAGCCGGGTGGACAGGCTTGGTCTTCTCCCTTCAGCATGATCTTCTAACCCCAACTCAGCACTGTTAACAGATCAGTAGGATGCACTGAAAACCCCATATAAATGATGAGACAATTCTTTTACAGCAGTGCAGAAATTATGCAACCAAAAACAATGCATATTTTTCTGAATTCTTAATCATAGCTACTATAGTATTCACAGCTCTCACCACTGAAAAATGATGAATCGTATTCTCTAAATTGTGAATTTGCCAGAGATGTGAATGTACCTGCTTTAAACTGTATAAGCTTTTATAGAGTGAGTCACATTTTGCAGCCTTTTCTCTTCAATGGCTAAGGCTGTGGTTTTACTTTCTCTGAGAGGGGACTTTCATGTGCTCAAATGACTCTGGGACCTGGGACTTTGATATGTCTTGAGTATGTCTGTTTTCTCTTAGTGGTTCAAGCTATCAGCAAGCTCCTATAACCTTTCCTTTTGATCAAAGCACATAAATGAACATGCAAAAACTAGCTTGAGAAGGGTGCCTCTGGTTTTCCTATTTACCTATCACCAGACTAGACATTTTTACACATTAATCATACTTAGAAGACTTAGCAAAAGCCATCAGTCACTTAACAAACTGTCCCATCTTTATCTGGTGGTAACAGATGACTGCCGACTATCTGTGCCTGCTAGACAGACCATGCAAAGTTCCTGATGAAAGGCAGCATGCAACCAAAGTTACAGATGCAGCACAAAAAAACTTGGCACTGCTTTGAGCAGCCCCCTAAACAATGATATAGGAAGAGATGGGTGGATGGAAACTATACAGATATCCCCCTCCGCACCTCCTCAGGGACCTCTGACAATGACCAGCTTTTTGGAAAACTCAGGCACTAACGATTCCTGCCACCACCTGGAGAACAGGGCTGAAAGCACAGCAGACTGTGCGAATAAGGACCTACTTTTTTGCTCAGAGCAGAGCTAACTGTGCACAGAGCTCCAGCTCCGTGCATCAGAAACAGTGCTGCAGCATCGGTGGGGTCCTGGTTTAAAACAAATTTTGTGTGGTTGCCTTCTGCTGGCCTGACTATGTCAAACGCCAAGTCTCGCTAGATTACTTCCACTGGTTAAGCTAGCAGAGCAGCTTTTTTGGCTCACCAGAAAAAATCTGGTGTTTCTGAAGCTGAAATTTCATAGCAAGTCTCCTGAGATCCGACGCATGAATAATGAAATAATTGTGTGTCCTCACTCATTGCTCGAGCATTTTACCATCTCCGCTAGTACTGCTGCTGTTCCCATTTTCATTTAGGTAACATTAGCAGAGGCGATTCCTTCCGAAGGCTGCATTGGTGTGCAGCACCAGTCTTGGCAACGCGCTCCAGAAATCACGCAGTACGGATGACAGGGGCCTGAAGTCAATCTCCCAGCAAGAGATCGGGAAGATATTTCAGCCATCTCCTTTTTTTTTTTTTTTTTTTTTTTATTTTTTTAAATCAGCTCACCCTTTCCCGCTTTATGCCACTTCCTAAAACCCCATGGGCCAGAAGCAGAAGGGCCCCATTTTTCCCAGCAGAGCCTGTGGCCCACGCGCGGGCGCAGCAGGGTGACCCGCACCGGGTCATGGGCGGTGGGAGGTGACAGTTCTGCACCACGACCTCTTTCGCAGGCACCCCTGTGCACGTTTCTGTCACACCCAAGAGTCAGGCAGTCCCGTTAATCAATCATACATTGGCGCTGCATCTTTATGCATGTATTTCAGGGCTTTACAATACAATAAAATTTACAGCTCGTATAATTAAGAATATGCCAGATTAAACAAATTAAAGCTCAGCTTTAAAAGTGAAAGCTCTATCAGATCAAGACATTATGCATGAAAGAAATTTCAAATTCAAATCAACAACATCTGAAGGTTCAGAACACAAAAGCCGTATAGGAGTCGCTGGGAACTACTATAAGACCTATTTCCTAACCTCAAGGTACAATTCACGGCACAGGGCATTAGAAGGTCACGAAGATTAATTGAGTGCAAGGGTTAGTTGGAGATTTGTGGGCAAGCAGCACTGTTCCTGTGATTTCTTTTTTTTTTTTTTTCTCCTTGAAAGTAAAAAAAAAAAAATCTACCGAAATTTGCATTCATGAAAGGCTCTTTGTCTCTCTGATGTGGTCCTCTGAGCGAGGGCATGGAGTGGAGAAGGGAAGTCCAAACGCCCATCCTGCACAGGCAGCTTTGGCAGCAGTGGTCACGCCAGTGAAGGAGATCAGGAGGTTATCTGGAGAGTCCCTTGCCCGGGGCTTTATGCCCTACATGATATTTGGCTCCTGGGGGCTGGTGACAGCCCCTGGTGCTCATGGAACAGCTTCATCCACAAATAAAGCCAACTCAATTTGATTGTTTCCCTGCCGATGTGCACTGGGGTGAGACAAAAGGGACTGAGGGTTCAAAGAGGCAGGTTCCTCCGCAGAGCCAGCTCCAAAGAAGACCCCCCAAGAATGCACGCGTAGAGAAAAAGCAGTGGTAGAACATAGGATTTTGGCATGGCAGCAGGCACATGTCCTTGGAAAGACTGCTCTGCTTAGTTTGGCAGATCAGTGACAATGAAACAAGACGTGAAGACAAAAACACAGAAGGAATAAAGTTTCTTGAGGTTAATGTACCCATTTTTCTTCCACCACATTTTGCCGTTTCTCAGATAATAATAAATTTTTTTTGGACCCAGTTTCTCTTTTCCCTTATCAGAAACTGATTTTTTTTTAATGTAAAATATGACGTTTTCAAGCTTTTCCCCTTATTAGATTTTTCACAAGGTAAGAACATGGATGACAAACAATATGAACACCAAGTCTTGGAATTCAATACTGAATATTATATTGCATATCACATCACATCAGACACTAAGAAAAAGAAGCTTTCTTCATAAAACAGGACAAAAATAGAGGACTGCAAGCAGTGAGTCCAATCCTGTAGCCATGCAGTTGTCCCTCTCCTACACACCTGTCATTCTTTGCATGCAAAGTTCGATGAACAAAATGTCACTAAAACAAAATAACTGCATTACATCTTTTTACAATTATCTGAGAAACTTATTTTAGAAAAGCTCTGAGGTCAGCACCAATCTCCATTTTCCCCTTTGTTTCAAAAAAACTGTGCATGACATTGGCATTATATTTGTGAGTATATATAAATTTAAAAACACTTGTTTCAGTTTTGAAATGCTTCATATACAGTCTGTGCTAGATTTCAATAAGCATCTAATTAAGATAGATTTTTTAACCAGTGCTCTTGCAATTTTTTAATTTTTTATTTTTTATTATTTTTTATCAGAGCTGCTTCAGGTACTGCAAAGTATCAAAACAGAAACCAAAGCTGCAACTTCAATGGAAAGATATTTTCAAACAAAAGGGGCAAAAGGGGGACCAAGACAAACGGTAAGTTAAGTTACAAATAAAACAAGACTTCTGATGATATTGAAAGATGCACATTACCAGTAAGTGTTTGATATATCTTCAGGAGGGGTCACATATCTAACCTCCATTGAACACTAGGAGCATGGTGCTAACCTACTTCTGAAAATCCCATCAAACAATTTCAAAACAAAACCTTTCCACATTTCTAGCCATATTCACTCATTCGGATGGTTAACAAAACTTTCTATCTCCTCCTTCCCTGCTGGAAGGTGTGGAGGAGAAGCAGCCATGTGCATGTGGCAGCAAACCTGATGATATATCATATGATATGATATATGAGGTTTTAGAGTCAGCTTTTCTATTATAGTATGGGATTAGAGTTATGGAAATTTAGAGTATTTGAACCCCTCAATATTTACATATGGAAAGTGTGAGTCACATTAATTAAAAAATGAATTACTAATGTTAAGCACATTGTTGTCCTTGTTGACAAAATTAGTAAGTCAACTAAATGTACCTAAAATTTTCAGAACTTAGAAAACTTTGAACTAATAATGTCTTTGTCATTTTATAATACTCAGGCTATTTTTTCCCACCATTTAAACATAGAAAGAAAATGTCTTGCTTCCTTATTTAGCAGACTTGGAATACTATTATCAATCATCAAAAATATGTATTAGACACATTTATTCCCCTGACAAATTTACGCCAGAAAACTGATAGACGTATTATAGAACCTCTTCTCACAACAAAAAAAAATTCCATGTTCTTCCCTCTCAGTCTTAAAATTTGGGGAACAAAATCTTCATCCAACAGCACATCCCTTGGAGCCAATATTTGACAGTTTTCTGAGAAAAATCCTTCCTCTGCTATAGGTTCACATATTGAAAATATCATAAAGATATTATCCACTATGACTATCAAAAAGTCTAAAAAAGTAACAAATAGATTTTTTTTAATTCCCTATGTTCTAGTAATCAGTAAAGCAGATTTAAATCTTTTATCACTGTTAGTTGAGACCAAGATTCATAAGACACACATTTTAGGATATAATTTATTCCAAAAGTTTCATGGCAGTAGTTTTGGTTTTCTAGTGTTTTTTTGTTTGTTTGTTTTTGTTTGTTTTTGTTTTTTTTTTTTTCATTTGATTGCTTATTTGGTTTTGCTTGTTGGTTTTGTTTGTTTGTTGGTTGGTCGTATTTTTTTTTTTTCTGATTGTCTGTGAAGCTCAGCTCATCAGGAGTTGTAATAATACTCTTATTGTATCTGATGTTGGGAATCCATCGTTTGTAATACTTCTTGACATAATTGCAGCTTTTGACATACTCAATCGTGGGATCCCTCTAAACCATCTTGAAAAATATGTTGGTCTTTCAGGTTCGGTTATTCAGCAGTTCAAATCTTATTATAACCATCGACAACAGTTTGTTAATATAATTTCTTTCCATTCCTCCTCTTACATTGTCATCTGGAGTCATCTGTTACAATGTCATCTGCAGTCCCACAGGGATCTCCTCCTGGTTCCACGTGCTCCTTTATCTACCTGCTGCCTTTAGGAGCTACAAAACCCCAGCTATAGAGACATGGGCTCTCTTATCACGCTCCTGCTGACATTCAGCATTTTAATTTTCAATTCCTTGTGCATATTTATTTGATCAATATTCTAATGCTTTTCCACCCTGCTCAGCCATTTAGATGAGACTTAGTTTAAAATATATATATATGTTTTTCAAACATTTTGAAATTATACCCCAGACAGACAGAGGCAAAACAAGTTTTTGATTACATACCTTTTTCACAGCCAGGTGATTCATATTACTGTGCTTTTCAATTCCAGAATTGCTTTATTTATTTATAAATTTCCACATATTTGAGCATGTAAAAATGCCCAACAATACTATAAAAACTCAACTATAAGCCATAAAAAAAGGCATGAAGTAAAGAAAAGGAGTGAAGCAAAGCAAAAGAAAAAATCAGTATTGAGTTGTATCCAAATTTCACCAGCTAGGTTGCTATATATGATACTGCTTCTCTACTATGGTACTGGTCAACGTGAGTTATAGTACCAGAACCTGAACTTTAATAGATAATATACTACACATTCCCCATAAAATACAGCCAGGGGCTGCATTTTCAGAAGTACTGCATGTTTGTAGCTCCCACAGAGTTTGGTGGGCTGTACCGAACACAGAGAGCTTCAAAAATCTAACCCAATTCTCAATAACACAAATACCTCTCCTACCTCCACACCAGCAGTAAAAGATTAGCAGGAAAAAACATCCCAGGGAGTAAGAAAGAGAAGCAGCCATCTCTTTTCCCCTGCAACAGCAAATGGGCAATTTCTGATTTTCAGAGAGGTAAATTGTAGCAACATCGTATAGATTCCTGTTTCTGTTCTTCCAGGTTTTATCTATTATTCTCAAGCTGCCCTGATTGAGTGAATTCCCATTCTGAAGCAAACAACATTTGGTATGGCCAACACCAAAATTTCTTCTTTTTCAATAATTCTCATTCTACTAAAAACTATGAAGGACGCAACGAATAAAAAATCTGGACACTTTTCAAATAGTGGCCATTCTTCTTGCCAAAGTCTTAAGTTGCTACAAAAAAAAAAAAAAAAAAAAAAAAAAAAAAACTTGTCCTTACTCAGGGTATGGGATGGGAAAGTACACCCAAGTGCGTATAGTAAATTAACCACCAGCTTTACTACCATATGAGAGAAAGCTTACTACCAAGACACATACCTATATGGTCTCTTAGAATTAGTTTCTTCTCTCTTCCCACAGAAGAGAGGCACACTAGAGGACAAAGAAACCCTGCCTGAAATGTCGCTCCGAATCCCACCTGCAGAAATATCAAACAAAGCTAACTTCACTGAAGTCAATTGAATAATGTTTGCACAAATAACATTAAAATCAAGCCAATTAAATTTAACAGGAAGGATCCTTAGCCACTCACTTTAGGCAACTTTATCTAAGGACTTCTTACTGCTTATTCTCTTCTCCAGCACCAGTCTGAGAGACACTATACCACACCAATTGGGCTGCCCCTTCTCCAGCAACATATACCCTCTCAAACAAACAGGAGTTACTTTACTCATCCTCCACTCATATTCATACTCTTTGTGTTCAATATACTGAAGGCTGTTGCAGGAACATCAACAGAGAAAGGGAGGTGGTGTGGAAGAGGAGACTACCTGGGGGAGGTGACTTTGAGGAGAAAGAGAAGATCATGAAGGGGAAATAAGGTCTTTCTAAGATTTTGCATAAAGCATTTGGATAGAAAAATCATTAAGAAAATACAGTGTATTTAAACAAATTTTGCTTTTAATATATGGGGAACCTTTTCTCCCTGCCTACAGCAGTAATGGACTGCAGCACCATGCCCTCTATGCCAATGCTAGGCCCGCGGCAGTATGGTATGGGCTGCCACTTCCATGTCACCAGAGACGCCTCATCATGTCTCATGTGACAAAGGGGGACAGTTCCCTGGCACCAAGTGTTTGGGAGAGCACACACCTTCTGCTTGTCCAACCTCCCTTGCAGTTTCAATCATCTCCAGAAACCCTCTCCATTTCTTTCCCACGGTGGTTCTGTTGTGTGGCTCCACATGGCTGAGCTGCTGCTGGCTCCCACCTGGGGATAAGTGAGATTACTCCTACATATGATGTAGTTTGCAGGATTCTTTTGGGATATTTTGAAACAAAATGCACTACATATCTGTCAAATACATACATTATTATTAGCCAATCTTCCTGCTTATTTGACCAGACACTTTAAATTTACAGAAACACATGGCAGCAAGATTAACTCCTACGAAGCTAGGAATGGGCTGGAGTCCACCTTTCAGGTTTGCAAAACCAAACTCCAATTCAGAAGTGTTCTGGGCCACAACTATACTTTATTCAAACAAAAAAAAAATAGCAATAAGACAAATTGAGGCAAAGGATTCCAGCTCAAATCGTCTCAAGAAAGAACTGAAGACTGATTCGGAAGTAAAACCTAAACAGAAGTAGAGGCAAGCCAGCACAACCTGATTTTGAAAATCCCAAACAAGGCTTTACACTGAATGGTGGGAAGTCTTGAGGGTGATTTCTATTTTTTTCAGTGTACTGACTCACATTATGTCCTGTGAGGATCCAAAACCTATCAAGGCTTAGATGAGGCTTCATACAAAAGTAGCATAGCAGAGATTAAATGTTTACAGCCAAGCCAAACAAGAGTTGTGATAGACTAAGGAGAAAATATGTCCTTTGGCAAACAGAAAAACAGACCTCTGAGCCTTCCATTGCCTTTCCAAGCACAAGCACCATCCATGCACCTACACAAAACATGGCTTCAGTGCTCAGAGCCCAGTCCAGTGCAGGGAGGCTAAAGGGTACCTTTAAATGGTGATTACAAAAGTTTTCCATGACCATACCCAAGTACGGTAAGGACATCCATCCACAATTCATGTAATAAGTGCTTCAAACCTCGACGTATTATTTAAAAATTGTTTTGTTGAAATTAGTCTTTTGTCAGCTTTGCTATACTGTTGGGAGCATTTCCATATTTCACAGTTTGATTATTAGATTTCATTTCTGCTCTCTTCTGGTGCGTACTCATTCAGTGGGACTCCTGAGAAGAATGGTATAAAGAGAAAAACTTACAGATTTGTTTGCTATTCACATGCATTTTTATAAATTCAACAGTTTTAAAGCATCATCAAGATAAGAATGAGGTAAACATTGGGATAGGACAGGAGGGAAAGGAAGACAGGACATTAGTTATACCCAGTAGCATTTTAAATTCATTTTCTTTTATATTCTCTCCCTATTTCAGATTACCTATTGATCACTGGGTTTTGAAAGTTTCTTGACAGAACAAGACCTTTATCTAGTTATTTGCAAGATTTCTATATTCTATTTGACTACAGGACTATTATGCTTAATTTCTGTGTCTAACCATATTATAGCAAGGGAGGTTTAAAAAAAAAAAAAAAAAAAAAAAAAAAAGACCAAGCAGCACAGTCTTTGTTAAGACACATTTTAAATCTTTTTTTTTTTTTTTTTTTATAGTGGTGTTCTCATTGAACAACCCTAATGCAAATTAAACAATTAATGGATCAGGCATGAGAATACTTATTGTAGAAAAGGACTGGACTGTGCCTTTTCCAAATAGACTACATGGGATTGATGCAGAAATGACCCAAGTGGGCCCTACTAGCTTATTCAATAAGGGTCCACTCAAATTCCATCTGTGAACATTTGGTCAGCCCTTTTATGGCAGTGAGGCTATTTCTCTAAGTTCATATTAATTTTTTTGCACATCTGTGCACTCACCTAATCCCTACCCACATGCCACTTCAATTACAATTAAAAGAGCAAGTTAAATCTTTGGGAAATTGTAATCATAATAAAGTCTATAGGGTAATTTTTTCAAAAAAATAATACCTATGAAAAAACTTTTTTTTCTTCCTACACCATTTCAAGAAAAAATAGTCAGCCTGGTGAATCTCCAGCCATTGCCCTCATGGTTTCGATTTTGCCGTGGATGCAGAACAACAGTCACAAGTGTCAACGGACTTCCAGAGATATCTGAGCCTGAAGCATTCTGCTGTGTGTGAGTGTGGCAAAATATTTGACTGCACAAATCTGGAGTTTACTCTCAGATCAACAAGTAAATTACTGTTTTCAAGCTATTATTATGATCCCCGACTGCATACAATCAGCATCATTATTTTAAGAAAACAATTGCAATGGCTTTAAATAAAAAATGCAGTACGCAGAGCATTTACATTTTAAGCATAGCATATTAATAGGAAGGAAGAAGAGAAAGATGACAACTAGAAATGTCAGCTGGTTTAATCATACTTAATATGAAAAGACTGCTATAACTTTAAGAATGCAGCTTAGCTGACTTTGGAGCTTAGGTTTTTATTTTTCTACTTTATAGCATGCTTCAAAACTACTTGGACAAATACAAAACAAGAATTACAGTGCACCATAAGTTATTTTAATATCCTGTAGTGGTGTATACTTCCAATGAAATCCCAAGACTATTATTAAGGTTCTGTGTTTGTGTGAAAATGTCAAGTTGTTTCGAGTGACTACATACTCTAAATTATATATAACTGTTACTTTATAGCTAATAGGCACTAAAATTACTTTAAAACAGAAATGTAAAGTTATATTTTCATCCTTTTTGACAGATAATAAAGCTTATTTATGAGATACATTTTCTCAAGTATTAAAATATATAATGTTTACAAAAACATTAAAAATACCAATACTTGATATTTAAGCAAGAAACAGAGCTGTCATATAGATATTTTCCTGGATATCCAGCATGAAGTTAAATAGATGATAACGCAATAGTTTCACTTGTGAAAATCATTTGTTAAAACAGTGAAAAATAAAACAGGTTGTGTCTCAAAATGAGATTCAGATGCTTTTCCTCTCCCTGCCTGTCATTAAACTGCAGGTACAGAATCCTGGTGTATATCTTTCAGATAAAATGATGACACGTGATATACTCCCACTCTTTATTTTAAATTGTATCCACTAAGACACATTGCTTAATTGCTTTGTTGTCGTGTCCCCACCTGAAGAGGCAGAGGGAAAAAAGTTGCTCCTTTTTACAAGCACAATGGAAAGGGACGTGGGCATGAGAGTAATTTCTTCCCTTGTAAACTCCGGTTAGGATTGAGAATTTATGAAAGGAAAGATTACTGTTGGCGTGATGTACACTTAAGTGTATACACCATCACTAACCCACCAATTATTCACGGTCTAAAATAAAAAGGCTTCACTTGCAAATTATCATTGTTTATCCCTCCCAAGCACTTAGTAAATAAAAACATATAAACGTCTGGCTCTATCTTGTTATCTGCAAAGTGCGAGGGACATCGGTCGGCATCAGCCCCATGCATTGCGGTTTGAAGGCAACCTTCACAGAAGGTTATAGCACGCATGTTGCAGCACGGCAGCAGGAGCTAATTGCTAACCCTCTGCTGTGATTAGGATTACCTCTTCTGCTGAGGGGCTGGGGCTAAATTTATGCTTCATAGTTCTGCCGCTCTGCTATACAATATTATGCCAAAGCATGAACAAAAGAAAATTACCCTGAAGCAATGGAGTGCCACAACGCATTGTCGCTATTAATCTTTTAGTAATGGCAATGCTAATTTGACATGATGCATAGTAATTTATTAATAGAAATATTTGAAGTCCCAAACTTAAAATATTCTTCTGTGCAAGAAAGGATGTCTCTGGAAGCGGGCAGGGGGACGCGAAGCCTTTCCCCTCCAAAGTGCTACCTCTGTTTCCACCCCTAGCTACACTGTCAGGAGGAGATGTCCCAGCATTAGGCACCGGGACGAGACTGAGCGATTTTGGGGGAAAGCAGTAGTTGCGGGGCAAAGCACTTTTGTAGGCCAGGCCCAAATGCAACCCCTGAGCCAAGAGCCCCACGCTGGGCGCCATCCCCAGCCAAGCTCGACGTGTCCATAGCCAGGGAGAGGACGGCACGCCAACGCCAGCTCCTTGGCAGAGGCAATTAGTGCCCAGTGCCGGTCGGCAGGGGATGCTCCTGCACCAACCAGCCCGTTCCCTCCTGGCTCAGGGGGCACCCCGGGGGCCCTGGCCCCCCACGCCCAGCCCGCTGCCCGGCCTTGGTCTCGGCGGGAGGGCACAGCAGGCTGCTCCCGGGCATCGGTGCGCCTACAAACTGTTTGGCCGTGTTTATAAAAGGGCTAATCCGTGTTCACATCGCACAGGCTTTGTTCCTTCTCCTGAGCCATCATTAACTATTAATCGAGGGTGGGTTTCTTCAAAGGTCTGCTCCATTTGTTGTTCGCTCTCGGAAAACAGGAGCCCTTTTAGGATGCAGGAGAGCACTAGGGAGGCTGAGATATTTGCAAACGCTGTAATGGTCATATTAACAGACTAAATGTGTTTCAAAAAACATGCAGGAAAGGGAAAAGGAAGGTGTGAGGGTTTTTTTGTTGAACCTTAACAGCAAACTGCAGAAGAACTTCATGATTTGTTATTAGAGCAGCCCTAGAAAACCTGGGGAAGCCTTAAATTCCACCTGTCTGATTAATGTCAAGGTTACGTTCGATCTACATTGGTAGCACACATGAATTTTGTGTCCCAAGACCTCAGTAGGAGTTGATGTAACATGAGCCATTATTTATTGGCTATAATGGCTACTTGCTAAGGTAAAACCTGGTACCATTAATAGTGTCGCGTTGTCTTGGGAAAATGAGGCTATTAATGCAGGTCACCTGCGCTATATAGCTCAGACCAGATTCAGGTGGAAGCCATCAAAAACTTCTTCTTAAACTGGAAACTAACAGAGCACAAACTTTGCTGTATCAATTAAGACAGAATGCTTGGAGGTCTTCAGTGGCCTGCTCTTCACAGCAGTATCTCAGAGTAAGTTCTTCTTCCTCATACTCTCAGTTTTTCTAAATGTATTTTCACGCATGTAGAAAAGTAGAGCTTGGTCTGGCTAGACTGGGAATGGGAGATGCTCAGGTAAGACCATCTGATAAAGTACTGCTTCCTTCTCTGTGAACCGTGTAAATGAAAATAGTTATTCACAATTCTTTTTTACTGTAAATAATGCTATTGAAATGCATCACTTCGGAATATAACGGTATGGCTCTGAAAGCAAGGACAGAATCTTACCCAACAGATGTAAAGCAACTGCTAGAAATTCTCCATTAAGAAGCCACAGTTCCCAACACCACTGAAAATAGAGCACCATCAACACCCCCAAAAAAAGTCACTCTGTGCATTAGTATCACACATCGTGTTGCCTGTTCCTGTTGCCAAGAACAGTGGAAAATTCCCATTTACATCCTATCATTTTCTTTGCATCTTCCCTGAAGGGTGTGGTAGGCTTCTGTACTTTAGAGAGGACATGGATATCACCATCGTGTTGGGCGATTTATTTGTTTTTTAGGAACTGTGAAGTGTCTGTGGATACTTTTTAACTTCAGGCACTGGAAGACTTCATTTATAACCTGATACTTATTACTTGACTTTCCTAAACTCTCTTTTCCTTTTGTTGTTCCAATTTATCTTATATCACCACTCAAGCTAGACAATGATAAAAAATAAAGGTGTTTTCTTTTGTCATATAGAAAATGTGATTCATTCGTTGTCTTTAACAGGCCTTCAGACCACCAGACATATGTTCAATGTTTGGCAGCAATAAAAAAAACAACAACAGCAGCTAAACAAATATATATATTTGTAAGGATTATAAATCAGTGCAAGTTATTCTGGCACTACTTTATATAAGACATTAGTGGGAGTATATTTGAAATATAGTGTGCAATTCTGGTCACTATATTACAGGCAGGACATTGTGGAGATTGAAAAGGTGCAGCGGAGGGCAACCAAAATGATTCAGGATTTGGGGGATGCGAATGATGGAGACAAATTAGGCGGATTCAGGCTGTGTTACTTAAGGACAGGGTCCTGCAGGATGCTGGGGTCCCCCCGAGGATGCCCGGCTGCCCCAGCAGCAGGGAAGCGGCCCCCCAGGACGGCGGGTGAAGGGGCGCTTTTGGCATGGCCACAGCTCAGCCAGAAATAAGTGGACTCGCAGCTACAAGTTGTGGGAGTAGTAAATAATTCAGAAGCATGAAAAAACTGACAGGGAGGAAATTATCCATCCATTCATGTACTGAATTTAAGATTAGAGGAGCTAAAAAACACTGCACATAAAGTAGTGCTAAAAGCAAAATATTGCCTTTCAGTAAGGAAAGTGTATTTTTTCTAACTTTTTTCTTAAGGTAGGGGAAATGAAAGGCTCCTTTTTGCACCTGCAAAAAATGACTTTTGCTGTGGGGGAAAAAAAAAATAAGTTGTGTACAAGACTGGAAGGGGATGTGGAGTTGAAAGGGCACACTCTGCTCACGCCAAGACATGCTGCTGACCTGCAGTTATTCCAGGGCTGTGTGGGGGAGCAGGCAAAGCAAACTTCTGGAGAGGAAGGCAATCAGAAGCAATCCCCTCTTCTCAACTAAATGAAGACAAGGCTAAAAACACCTAGGATTAGATGCACTCTACATTTTTCCACCTTTTTGTTCGGTGCTCGGATAGATAGCTGAGCAGCAAGGAGAACACTGTTCAATTAAAACTTCAAAAGAAGGAGAAAATGCTGTCACAAACAGCTCTGCAAATTTTCTTGTTTACAAGAGCAGAAGGGCCCCCGCTTCATCCTAAGTAAAATATATTCACACCATCCACTCAGGCATGAGGGTCTGAGGAAATAACAGCTTTAGGGCGGGTGGCAGGTGGATGGAGTTCTTCTAAAATACTTTTATTCAATTTCCAGAAAATTAAGGCGTGGAAAATGTGAACGAGTATTTGTTCTGCCATGAGATCCCAGTCCAGAAAAGCACTCAAGGCTCTCCTTAATTAACCACATGTATATGTCACACTTTGTTTCTATCACATGGCATACTACAAAGTATTTCAATCTACCCTACACAGGGCAATCTTAGCATCTAACTTGCAGAGTCAGATATTGCTAAGGTTAAATCAATCCTATGACTGATGCTCAGCAGTGGCTTAAGACATTTAAATATAATACCTGACTTCAGAGGGGATAAGTATTCCACGTCTCGCTACTCTGCACTACTCAAAATGCAGAAAACAGAGATCCGTGTGCTGGGAAATGTGAGGCAGGAGCCTGAGAAAAAGAAAATGACTTTAAGGAGATGGGCGTGTGACCTCGGCGTTGGCCAGTTCAGGTAATTTTCACCCTCCAGCAGGACTGCACCATGTCAGAGGCCAAATTACAACCCATCTGGTCAGTGAGACTTGAAGCTCAGGAGATTTTGTGAAGAACAGAAAGCTACAAGAGCTCTATATATCTGTCAAGGGCTAAATTACATTATGGATGAGAATGGACTTCAGTTTGGGACAGTTCAGAGATCTTTAAGTGAAATTTTCCTACGTGGGCAACACCTGCTCAGCTCTGATTCTTCAGAGAAAACTAAAGCTACAATTCTGAAGTCAGACAAATCCCTTTTTTGAATACCACTTTATTTCCTACTTTTTTTTTTCATGTAAAACAGGCTAAATCTGCCATGCCAACCATACTCACTTAAGAACTCTGAATGTAAGACATCATTTATTTTCTTTAGGCAGAATTTTTCAGAAAGTTGTATAAGGAATATTCATAACAACAGTAACAGGATCTACTATCTTAATACAAAGCCAGAGAGCAAAATGACTCTGCCCAGAAATTGCTAGAATATTTACTAAACCCCAGGGATGGTGATTCTACTAGGATAAAAATATTTCCTGCTCAAAAACTGAAACATTCTTAGCAAGGAGCAACATGGTGTTTGTTTGTTTATGATTTTTGTTTTAATAAAAAATCTCTCATCTTACAGCTCATATTCCTTTATACCAGGACGAGAAAGAAGGAAATAGCCCATGAAGTAATAAACAACCATTCAAGAGACTTTCCAGCCCAGCTGGGGCCCAGTTACTAGAAATATGATGCAAAACAGGATGCTGGTCCACCAGAGCCCCAAAAAAGGATCTGACCCTAGGGCTGACCACAACGTGTTCAGTCCTCAGTGGGTTCCTGTTATTGCCTAGAAGAAACTGTATCCCAAACACATCTTAAAAGTTGCAGTATTTTTACAGAAGGTTGTGGCAAGAGAACTCAGAAATTCATTTATTCAGGTATCTCCAAAAGCCATCACTGCATCATGACTAAATACAATCCACTTAGGCTAAAAATCTCATTCTTGCATGGCATAGAGTCAATCAGAAATGTGTAAAACAAACTGTAGAAATCTGACCCACAATGTCGTTGCAGTCTCCACCTATGCAGCCAGACTCCACATTGGCTTGTCCAGCCTTTCCCATTCATGTGACTTCCACCAGGAAGCTGCTTTGATTTTGGTTTCCCTCTTCCAGGCTGAGAGGCAAAGTTGCTCTGCATGCCATGGGTGAGACCAGTGAATAGTTTAAACAAACCTCGCACAATGTAAAAGTAAATCAGTAATCTCATGTGATATTTAAAAGCTAAACTATATTTAGGTAATGCTATTTAACTCATGTAATATGCCAAATATATTTGGAGAGTATATTTATACTGTAACTCCATTGATTTCCACAACAGGGATAAATTAGGCTTTCCTCTCTTAAGCAAATAAAATAAACATTGTACTCAATCTTTAACTTTCAAGTTAAGTATGTTCCAGCTCAAACATTCCTGTTGCCTGAGCAGCCTAATAGATTTATTCTCTGATGTCATTTTTCTCATGTCATTTTGGAATTTGATTGCAGCGTATTTAAAATGTTGGTTGCAATCATAACAAAGTGCAGCATTTAAAATGCATTCAACACACACATTGTCCTTGCGGAGAATGGTTATTTGTCTCTGTCCTCTGAGGAAGAACATGGTATGATGAGCAAAACCTGGCGTAATAAAGAAGAATGATGTGTAAAACCCCGCTGAAAGAATGGCTCTTTATTTCTTAAATTAAATATGTTTGCGTGTGTTAAATATCTTATCCAATACAGTTCGAGCAAAACTGTTAGACAAATAAGGGCATGCTTGCTATTCCATCCAAGAAACTGTACAAATACAGAAAAACCTTCACATATGAATAATTGATAAAGGATTAAAACTGTTAAAAGCATATATTTTCCATGCACCAAGGGTACTTGTCTAATAGGTTTCCACTGTGATAAACAAAGTACATCGCCTACTCCATAATTTTAAGGTAGTTTTCAGATATTAAGCTAACATATTCTAATGTTTGTTAGTATTTGCAAAAGGACAACCATCACAATAGCATCTGGGTTCATTCTGGCACGCTGCTAGGGAGCATTTTACGTTTTATAAATGTAAAAACAGGGAGAGAAATAAGCCATGGCTTTGAGGAGGGTGACAAAGTTGGAATGTGGAACTACCCATTGCAGGGCAGAGACAGAGGGAACATTGCAACATTGCAAATCAACCATCGCAGCTCAGTTACGTCTACAGATGAATATAGATCTAAGATACAAGAACAAAGTTGTACATTTTCTCCTAAAGCATTCATACAAAAATACCACGTTAGCATCTGATTTAATAAAGAAGAAAATAAGTTTGTGAATAAAATCTACAATGAAGCCAAAGTGATTAGTAGTTACCATAGTGCAGCAGTAACAACACATTAACACCAAAGAAAATGAAAACTCTTCAGCAATCTCAGGTCAACACTATGGAGAGAAATTCTGCTTCCCTTAATCATGTAAGTACTAACCTGACTGCATTCATGGGATTTAGCCATTATAATTGTTTTCCACCTTATTTTAAAACAGCTAAAACCAGAATCTTGCCTTTTATATTTCAGAGATATCAACCCTGCTAGTCTCCTATCCTGGTGCCCACTTGTTTCTCAGTGACACCAGTACCAAATCTGCTGAGGATACCTTTGCTCCCAGCCTCTGTCCAAATGCGAGCACAGAATTTCTCTCTGAAGCAAGACAGTAGGTATTATCTGACAGGCTGGCTGCTCTTCTTTTGCAGAACATACCTTATTGCATCTCCAGTTCCTTACTGAAATCATACATAGAAAAAACGCTGCCAGCTACACAGCCCAATGGATTTTATTCTATCTGAAAAGACTATCTGTGTAGAAAAGCTTTATTTTATTCTTTGGATATCAAAAAGGAAGTGCTTGCAGTGATCTCATAATACAAAAAATAGTAATTTTCCCATAACCACATTTGGATACTGTTTTAAATGAGAAACTCTGCCCTCAAAAAGAAAATCCTGGAGTGCTTGCTAATGTTAGCAAAATATTCCTCTGAATTTTATATTGATAACTAACAGTAAGGACAGGTCACAGTTCATCTGTAAGAGTGACCTTCAGTGATTTGACAATGAGAGGAGAACCAGTGGTCACAACAGGACAATGAACTCACTGAACAGCCCTTCAGCTGTCAAGCTGCTTAAGCAACTTCACTACTGATCATGCCTATGATACGACTTTATCTAAGATCACCGTATTATTTAAATAAGACTGAGCACTAGACAGAAGCAGCAAATTTTGTTTCAAGAGCCCATAGAAATCAAAACTTTTTCCCACACTGCTATCAGCAAACTAAGAATTCAGCTGACCTGGGGGAAAAAAAAAAAAAAAAAAAAAAAAAAAGAGAAAAGAAAAGAAAGAAAAAAAAAACGAAATGAAAAAGAAACGAATAGAAGCGAAACGAAAAGAAAGAAACTAAATGAAACGAAACAAAAAGAAAAGAAGAATAAAAAAGTCTTTCTTCTTGGTAATTAAAACTAAAAATAAAGTTTGATTTACTTCACCTGTATGTGTAGGCAATGAATGACACGTGTGATAGGTTTAAGTAGCAGGCCACAATTTTATTAATACCAGGGTGTTAACCCCCACTATCACAAAGGAGGCATTTTAATTGGGTCCATTGTGGGCTAAAAGGCTCATACCATCTTGATTTAGTTTAATTATAGTACAAGTTAAACTCTTGGACTACTCAGCACTCAACCCTTTGGGGAAAAGCCATTTCTACATCTCATTCAGAGGGCCTGAAGTATTGCGGGGCAACAGAGAGAGGCTTTGGTCTTTGAAGACTTCTCATCTCCTTTCTGAGATGCACAACATCTAATCTGCACAATAATGAAGCTTTGTTTATTTGTGGTACCTTTCCTCTTAATTTTCGCTCATAACAGGCCACACACTTGAAGCATGCAAGATCTGATGCAAATTTATCTCAGTAATACTCTGAAAAAGGTCTTATCTGTTCATAGGACAGCTGTAGCTATAAGG
Source organism: Anser cygnoides (assembly GCF_040182565.1). NCBI lineage: Eukaryota > Metazoa > Chordata > Aves > Anseriformes > Anatidae > Anser > Anser cygnoides. The sequence goes on along the minus strand of NC_089879.1, from coordinate 1,986,591 downwards.
GTGTGCTCTGCCCTACTGCCTCCAGCCTAGATCAGATGCTGGCCCAAGGCCTTGCTCATGCAGATAGCGACCGCAATATTGGCTCAAAATGGCTGCCAGAGCAGCAGGCACACAGAGGCCTTGCTCAGCAGCTGAGGGCCAATGGAGCATGCACCAAAAACGCAGTATGACTACTAGTCCACCATCTTACCCCATAAGCGGTGAGCAGGCCGAGAGGCCTTGGAGCTCTTCTGCGCAGCAGCTGGCTGCACAACAGGATCTCCCCTTGAGCAGGGGCACCTCCCAAGGTCACACCTGCTGCACCGATCCCATAATTGCTTGTCAGAGATCTCTTGCTGCAGCAGATCTTCAGTAGATGATTTATAGTTTGCTAAACTTAGTAAGCTTCGCTAAGATTATATTTTAGACTGGTCGCGCACAAATAATCCTTCAGCATAAACTGTTGGCCAAGTCTTGGACTAGGAGTGGATTCAGCTGCACTTAGGTTCCTTACCTCTTCAGTTCAAGGATTTAAGAAAGTAGATCTGGCCCGCTGTAAAGACCACTCTGATCTACTAGTCTTTTGAACCCCCCACCAACAAGTAAGCACGAGTCATGGCAAAAGGAGACCTTAACAGAGGTCAGCCTCCCACTATCCACACAAATTCCCTCAGAACCTCTGCTGCCTGTCCCCCCTGCACATCAGAAACCATATAAGCATTTCCAGGAATACTAAATAATAATAATAATAATAATAATAATAATAATAATAATAATAATAATAATAAAACATTAATAATTAATAATGATAAAAGCCATAGGGCAAAAGCTGACAGAGGTTAACCCAAATAAATGCATCTGGCAGCACATTTGCACCCCGTGCTAGAGCTGAGCTCTGGTGGACTTAATATCCTTTTTATATTGTGGAACCCAGAACTGTACACAATACTCAAGGTAAAGTCACACCAATGCTAAATATAGCAGAAGAATCACCTCACTTGACCAGCTATGTTTAATGCATCCCATTATGTGGTTTGCCCTCCTGGCTGCCAGGGCACGCTGCTGGCTCATGTTGAGCAGTGACAGTACTCAACCACCATCCCCAGATCCCTTTTGCTGAGCTGTTCTCTAGCCACTCATCTCCCAGGCTGTACCTGTGTCTGGCAGTAAGCCAGCACCATCCCAGGTGCAGCACTCAGTATTTGCCTTTGTTGAACTTGATGTCATTGCTGATTGCCCAGTGCTCCAACGTATGTAGATCACTCTGCAAGGCCTCTTGTCCCTCCAGAGTTAACAGCATCTCTCAGTTCAGTATCACCAGCAAGTTTTCTAAGGGTGCATTCAACTCCTTCATCCAGACTGTTGATAAAAATGCAAAACCAGTCTGGCCCTAGAACTGAGCCCTAGGGTACACCACTAGTGACCGGCTGCCAGCCGGCTGTAGCCCCATTCACTACAACACTTTGAGCTCTACCGCTGAGACAGTTCATCACCCAGCATTGTGTGAACCTGTTTGACTCCCAGAAATACAAACTGCAATCTTCAACTCTCCTCATCTGCTGGAAAACACCTCTAGATTTGGGGCATAGATTACATGTGCAGTGTCCCTTTAAAAATCCCAACTTGCCTTATTAAAAAAAAATAAAATACAGGAGCCTTCAACTCTGAATCTGTTTGTTGTGCACAAGTCATCCAACACTCCTAAAAGAGCTAATTTTTTTAGCATCCTTTCCTTTCAAAGCAACTAACTAAATGCAGAAAAGTGGGCCCTCCCCAAGGGACTGCCTCCTCCCTGTGATGCAGATAGCCTGCAGCTAACATGCAAGTAGGACAGAAACAGAACTTGAAAATACTCAACCATACAGACAACTCCATGAAAGACAAAGAAAAATGGCTATTTGGCATGCAAAAACCCGCTCCTCCTAACTAGCTGCTACAACACTGTGTCTGGGAGGGCTCCCTTGCATTATTGGCAGCACCAAACAATTTGTAAACTCTAAAGATATATAACTATAAAGATACCTACAATGATATTAATATGTACGCCTCAAAACTAAATGACCTTAAGCACTGTATATTTCAAATGCCACAGAAAAGTGAGACACTTAACACATTACACAATGGCATTTTCTATTGGTCTTTCTGTTAACTGCTCATGCAAATATATACAAGCAGACTTTTACAAAACTGTGTTTGGCTGTCCACAATGCAACATCGCATTTCCTTCTTTACATTAAATTACATAACCACTTGCTACAATAGATGTGTTGTGTTTTGTTGTATTTTTTTTCTAAATAAATAAATAAAAAAGACAGGAAAAAGAGAAAAGAGATAAAAAGAAAGAAAATAAAAAGCCCTGCTACAAAATATATGCAGAATTTGTTTTCCAATGAAGGTCTAATAGGTCTACCTCTTAAGTCTGGATATGTAAAAAATTGCCCTTTTCACAGCTGATAAAATACAAATTAATCCTTAGAGGATTTAATATGTGCCTATTTATTACTTTCAAGTATGAAAGTACTGCTGCAATTAATATAGCCTACACTCCTGTATGTGCTGGTCTGTAGCATTGTCTTTGAAACAAGAAATATATGCAGAGCTTTTATATACATATACGCAGATAAACACACACAGACAAATGAATATATTTCTCCTTAAAATCTGCAAGAGAAGATGTGATGCAGGTTAAGCATCCAATGTGTCTGTGTTGTTCTACTAATGCTGATAGAGTCAATGGGAACTCCAAAGCTTTAAACGAAGGTGTCTTATGGGTATGAGATAATGTTATTTGTACACAACTGGAACTTAGCTGTATTATGAGAAATATTGAAAATTAAGGAAACATTTTTCTTTCTCTTCACATATTAATCCATTTATTCAACCTCCAATTTATTTAGTTATTTATTTATTTTGTAAAGTACTGCTTCATTTATTTTCTTGTGCTTCCCAAATTAACTCTTAGAGTGCTAGTGGTTTCCAAACTCCCTGTCAAACAAGTGCGCCTGTCTTCAGACAGTGAAGAGTTGTCATTTTAGAAATTTCTGACTGTATTTGCAGAAATAATGTTCTTTACTTGCCTACACCTATGCACATATCTTTATTTTTTTCCATCTCTTTAGCATATATTGGCCAAGTGACACGTTTCTATTACTTTGCATACCTTAAACATCTGCTGACTTTGAAGTTTAACTGAAAGAGATTGGCATCCTAATATTTTTTGAAAGCAATATTCAAAAAAATTTTGTTGCTCATATATATGTGTGTGCATGTGCGTGCAAGTCTCTCCCTCAAATATATAAATATATATATACATGCATGTGTACATATATGCATTTAAATAATAATAATAACCTTCAGGTTAATCATTTATCTGCCATGGCTTGAAAAAATTTTCAGCAGAAACTTGGAGAAATGAAAATGATTCCATTTTTATCCTCCAGTAATGAAGCCCCCAAATTACCATAAGCCTTGTTCTTTAAGTTCAGGGTAATGAGTCAGATTTTATTCATATTTTTTGAAGGGTCGAATATCTGTTGGAAAGTCCCCTTTGTTTATTCATCGGCAAAGTCTATATAATTTCCTGCATGGCCCGCCGTTTATTTACAATCTCTCTGGCAGTATTTATTTAGGGTAAAAGACCACCTCGGTGGGAGTGGAGGAGAGCAGTGCTTCTGTGCTTGGCGCATTACGCTTCCTCTTCTGTCCCATTTCAGCCCATGGAGCTCTTTTGACAGACAGCATGAAAAAAAATCTGCATAAGGAAAAGTAACTGACAGCTGGGGTCAGACTCTCTCTGTTTAATGACACTGCCAGTTACACATTTTGAATTGTTTAAATATGAGTCTACAGCTTCAACGATCATCATCTCACTGGTTCCACTTTTCATACCCAACAGCCAGGAAAGTGACACGTAATTACACACTTACTGATGGTATCGCCGGGGCCGATAATTAAAACTGCCACGGGAGGATTGCTATTGCTAGTCTACAGCTGGGATGTTGTCAAGAGGTAGAAACTCCAGCAGCTTTTAACGCTATCTTCTTACAGGTGGACCACGGGCGCCGGCGGTGGAGTAATAGAAAGGCCTCAGCACATCATTCACAATGTCTCGCACAAATGAAGAAAATCTATTAACAATCCAATAAGTGAAATACAAACACGCTGACCCAAGGGTTAAACTGTCTGGGTGGACGCAGCGCGCACAGCCACGCCGCATTGTTCTTTTTTGCCTTTTGGACATGTTTGCAGAAAGCCAGCACGAATGCTTTGCCACCTTCTGCAGCACAAAGGAGCCGGGCTGGGCTTCCTTCCCATGTGCTCCTTGCTGTGCGACGCCTAACCAACATTCGGGGACAAGCAGCCAACAGGCTACCAAGCACGAACATTTTAGGAAACAAAGATCTCGTTCTGCATGGTAGATTTTGCTGCATAACTACCTTTTGGGGTGTTACACCAGATATTTGTGTCCTACCTCGGTAAAGACAGGGCAGAGGGAAGCGTGAGCAGCAGCACAGAGCTGGAGAAGAGCAGCACAGCCGAGGTAATGGAGCACTCAATGGACAGCCAAAATGTATGCCTGCTTTGCAATTGGCTTAATGCCTGGCTGGTGAGAAACCAGCCCTGGTTTTCCTCATTTTCGTCTGTGATGAAATGGACATTAAAACATGACCAAATGATGTGGGAATTAATATTTGTTTAATACTTTCTGTACTTTCTAGTATTTTCAGATTAAAAAATGCGCTTACCAAGCTCTTCTGAAATAGGAAGAATATAGGAAGAAAATAACACGCTAACCTGGCAGTGCTGAGTGCTACCACCAGCACCAACATCCACTGACAGCTTCCTCACATCACTCCCATCACAGCAGCATAATTTTTGGCCATTACTTTGGCATAATGTAATAGCATAACTCTTGCATAAAACTAAAATTAGATTGAGTATCACATAGAACCAACCCGTACCTTGCATTTAAGCAGCCACTGTGGCATATTAGGCTGATCAATATTTATTAAATCTGGTCTCTCCATATATCAGGTAGGCTTTCAAGAGAACCTTCTCTAATCCCTTCTTCTTTCCATCCCTGCAATCACACCTGGACAGAAATGTCTGATGATATCCTGTTGCAAAACAAACCCCCCCCCAAAATCACTTTTGCTTCTGCATTGCTGCTAAATTGCCTATAACAATACTTTTGGACACAATACAAAATTTCAGAGCTTACAACATACATCCTGCACAAAAATCTGAGTGTGCAGTCTGAAAAAACAAGTGTTTTATATGAAGCTGCCGAGACAAAACAGAGAGGAGGACTCTCATCAGTAAGCTCTCCTGAAGGTCTTCTCCTCCTCATTCAGATTTGCCAACTGTGTTGCCTGCCTTTCACTGATATTTATTGAGTCTTACCACATTTAAGCATTTTCAAGCCTGTTCCATTGCCTGCACCCATACATAAAGTCTAGGTGACTTCCACCATTGAATGTTATCTAATTCTTAAGGGAAGTACACAAGCTTCCTGTGACTTTGGAAATAAAGATCTTAAAAATTACTTAATTTCCCTGAACTATTTTATTATTATTATTATTTTATTTATTTATTTTAACATCAGATTTGTCTATATAATTTTGGGAACTTATAATGATAGGAAAAGAAGGAAAGGTTTAAACTAAAAGAGGGTAGATTTACATTTAGATTAGATGTAAGGAGGAAATTCTTTACCATGAAGGTGGTGAGGCACTGGAACAGGCTGCCCAGAGAAACTGTGGATGCCCCATCCCTGGAGGTTGGGATGCCAGGCTGGATGGCGCCCTGGGCAGCCTGATCTAGTGGGTAGCATCTCTGCCCATGGCAGGGGGTTGGATCTGGTTGATCTGTAAGGTCCCTTCCAACCCAAGCTGTACTGCCATTCTATGATACTATGATAAAACATTTCTACTAAAAACATTTCTACTAAATCCTTTTCTGGGAATTTCCATTTCAGACCACTTTGGGTACTTTAGAAAATCAAATTAATAAAGAACCTTCAGGAATTTAAGTGTTATAAAACATATTTAACTAGAAATTATGACAAAACTAAGCATCAAGTTCTCTGTGATTCAAATATTTGCCACAGATGTCAAACTGTTATTAAATGACATTAATGTTAAGCACTGTAAAGTACTGAAATTCAACACATATTTTTGCTAGATATTTTCCCTCTGGTTCTGATTTTCAGCTTCTTATTTAATGACCAATAAACTACTATAACAAAGTACTAAAAAATATTCTGAGGAATAAGTATTAGCTTGTTTCCTGGAAGGCTCATATCTAAGATAAACCAGAATATAAATACAAATAGTATCTATTAAAGATTTTTCAATTACATGAACAAAGCAATATCCTAAAACAACCAGACAAGCTATGGTCATATTGTGTGTATTGAAGTGTGCTGATAGATTTATGTACAATATTTAATTTATCCTGGAAATTTAGCATTTGAAAATCCATCTTGTTGAGATGTGTGGATGGTTTAACACCAGCTTAAACTGTTTCATCATTTCACTCAGCACCACCTTTGCTAACTAAACAAAAAAGTTGGAGTTTCCTGATATGAAAGTCCCTTTCTCAATGTTTAGTTTTAAACTCACTCAGCTGATTAAAAACATTCTCTCTGACTCTTTGATAAGCAAACCGCCTTGGCTATAGATACATGTTATTCTACAGAATGAATGCGGCAGATTTTCCCCTCTACGTGAACTGTGAGATGCCTGGCTGCCTTCACACATGTAGGTTATACACAAAACCGTGCAATGTTGAAGCCAAAGTGAATGTGGATCCTGGACTACTCCGGGTGGTTAATCCAGGTGCTTGGCTTTACCACCAAGTGCCTCCCAGGATACAGAGAAGCTGTCAGCCCAGGAAAATCTCCAGTGTTGCTCATGTCGTAGAAGAAGGCTGCATGTCATCTGGGTGGCAAAGGCATTTTTGCTGTCCTTAATGCCGGGTTCATCCAACAGCCCCAACCCTCCTTCTACCTCAACCCTGCTCTCATTGCAGCCTAGCACAAGTTTTCATCCAGCCAAGCCCACCATGGAGGCAGGAGGAGGAGATGGCTGGGCTGACCACCAAGAGGGAGGTGAGGACCTCACTATAGACACTGTTATCTGACAGGAGGTGCTGAATGATTTAGAAGTGCTCTCTTCCTTCAAAACCCCTACGTGACTGAATTGTTTATGCAGGGAATGGTAGGGCTGCTCACAGGGGAGCTTAGAAAGTCCAAACTCACAAAGTTCACACCTGAAGTTCATTGCAAAGCTGGTCACAAATGTACTCTCCCCGTCGTACTACAAGTGGTTAGAAAGAAAATAGGCCAGTGAACAAGTCTTTCCTGGCACCGCTGAAACCTGCACAGCCCCACAAAGTGCCTTAGCATCCTCACCTACTCCATATAAAACCATAGCACCTTGGCCTCACTAAGAGACAGTGCAAAACCACAACTAACTTTAAAAGGGGCAGGATTTTATCTGCCTAAATGGCAGGCTGCTCGCCTTGTACGTGGAGAAATGTCACCAGCTGGTACCTTTCCAGGGCAGAAGAGCCAGTGAGTGAAGAGGTGGTTGCTCTGGCCACCACCGTCAGCACTCCCAGAAGAGGCAAAAATGAGCACCACTGCACCTCTTCTTCACCACTGCATCTTTTCACCACTACCTCTTCTTCACAACTGCATATACTTTTTATCTATAAAATGACATTTAAAAACCAGTTCAGACTGACTTTTTCCAACCTGAGAAACACCTAATTCATGCCAGAACAGAGCAGGACCGTGGCAAGACATTCTGTGCAGGGGCAGGGATGGAAACATCTGGGGGGAGCCTGTGTCACTGCAGCAGGAGAAAAGGGGAGAGGGCCAAGAGGGAAGGGAAGTATTGATCAGTTCTGGTTCCTCTACATGCAATGGAATCCACGGTAATTAATGATAAACCATGCAGTGCTCAGAAAGCCTCAAAAACACTATCTAGAATTTTATTTGGAAGCTTTAAAATAAGGTAAGCAAAAATATTTTGCTATTTTTATTATTTTAAAATAATGTAAGCTACTATTTTGAACTGGTATTTTATATTATTCTTAGCCAGTGAAATTTGAAAACAGGTGTGAAAACTGAAGAAAATACTAAGTTGGAAATAAAGTAGAACAGACACAGACAAGAAAAAGTATCAGCTTGAAGGAGGAATAGGAAAGACTTATAGAGAGGAAAATCCACGCGCCAGCGACAGCATCTTGTACCAGGCACAGATGGGAAACAAATTTGGGGTCAGATTAATCTCTGAAACCATAGTAGGCCAGAAGAACAACTGAGAACAGGCAGCTTTTAGCCCTCTGATTCTGGAGACTGCTAAATCAGAGCAAAATCCCCCAAGAAGTGCCTCTGGCAGCTGCCACAACCCCTCCAGACGTAGCAGGGTGCTCTCAGCAGCAGCAGTCACGGTGCACCACGACACATCGCCCCACAGAGCTCCCAGGGCACCGCACGGAGCAGCTCACCTACTCCCAAACAGCACAAAGAAAGGGGCTGCTGGTGAATATACACACACACACTGCAACTGCGAGAACCTCACCAGAGGCAAAGCAACGCAGTGCTGCTGGCTCTTGCTTCCTTGGAACGGTGCCAATGTACAACTCGTAGTGATACCTGTTTAAACAAAATTCATATTTTGTTCTTTCTTTCTAAACCACACAGATTCGATAATCGTTTCCATAATTTCTGTATGGCACAGTCACATGCTCCAGAAAAGCCAGCTTTCGTTCCAGTTGGGTTTATTTAGTGACTGAAAACACCAGGCTGGATAGTACAGCGGGGATGGAGCCAGGATCATGCAAGCAGTTGCTGGGTGAACTTCCACCCAAGCCTCTGCCAATACATCTTCATCTCAACTGGCAGTGTCCAGTGCTCCACCCCAGCCCTGGAGCGTTTCTGAGCAGAATTGGCAGTCATGCCCACGTGCATAGCAGTTTTCATGATATCAAGGCATGGACACTAAAATGAAGTTCCCGAATCCAATTTTCACTTGTGAATTGAGCCTTGTTTTGTACCCAGCTCCACAGAGGTGAGAGGTTAACGCACTGCCCGGCGTGCCACCGAGGCTCTGCCATCGCCTGCTAATGATGCTTTGCATGCTGCATGATCCTGGGAGGGAGCTCGGGCTGCCTGGGGGAGAGATTCGCTGCCAGGAGGAGCCTGTGCCAGCCTGACAGCCAACCCAGTGCCATGCGCTCCCGTCCAGCAGCCGTTCTGCCTTGCAAACAGCCCCACTCACAGACCTGCTCAGAAAACCACAGCTTTTGGGGAACCCAGAAGGTCTGCAGAGAACTGGCCCCCGCAGAACATACTCCTTCACTTTGCAGCTGCAAACACCCACCCAAGGGCAGCCACTGTAACGTGATTATATTAGGACGAGCCCATCTAAAGATACCGATCTTCATGCAGGCTGAGGACTGTTTAGGGGGTGTAGCAAGGATTTCTAAGCACCTGCACGTCTATAAAGGTCTAGTTCTGAATGCGTGCAAGTGAAGGCTGAGTGCTTAAAACTCAGCATATTTTCTGCTTTCTTAATATAACAATTATTCTCTCACTTGTCCATGGAGATCAGTGGATGAGCAGTAATAAACACAAGATCACCCTCCAGGCCATAAATATTGGCTACTTTCCAATCCCTGGATTAGAAGTGCACCTCAAAAAGAGCAGGTAATTTTGCTTTGCTGTCAGCTGTATCATAGCCACAGTGTGCTAAACATTGCAGAAGTACGAGAGGATATTTTATTAGTTGATAAGCGGGACTACTATTCACTGAGGAAGAAGATTATCAAACAAATTACACTGAGAACCAATAATAGGGGAAAGGTTAATGGTTTCTGTAAGCCACCGAATCCACCCGCCCCTGTAGTTTACTAAGAAAATTAGGGTTTCTTCATGCTGAGCTTATGGGAACACTTTACCCATATTTCAACCCTTCCTTCCTGAGAAATCTTTGGCATCATTGCTTTCTCGCTTGATAATTTACATTAAGGACAATTATAAAACAAAAATACACCACCATTCAGGATAATATACAACTTCTTATCAGAAGGATGTGGATGTTCTTCTCTCCAGTCTACAGACATGGAGATTAAATTTCAGAGAGAGATTTATTTTGTGCTATTGTCCTGTTATTCACCAGAGGATTGTGCAATGCAAGTAATCTGATCAGAATAATGCATAGGGACATATTTCAGAAAACCAATAATTGTGGTAACGTTGAGCTCTGCTAGGTGCCAAAATAAAGTCCAAAATCGCTCTCACTCTTTTCCACAATTCCTTAATCATGGCATCATAATGTGCTGCTCTGTTGTCCATTAAAGCCACAAGCTTGAAGTAATCAATGCTGGACATTTGGAGATTTATTGTAATTTTAGATCTACAGCACTTTTGCAGACTGAAAAGCAAAATTATATTTTATAGGTGTGCCATAGCTTACATTTTACGGCTTTTACTTCTTCAAGCTGGCTTGGTGTGGGTTTTTGTTGTTGGCTGGAGGTTGGTTTTTTTTTTTTTTTCTTTTAACCTGAGTGCTGCAGGCTTTTTTATGATGTTAGGAAGCAGTTAAGGCAAACAACAGAAAAATTACTAAAACTGACTGTATTTAAATTCTGTTTACTTCCTTAACCTTTTGACTTACCTATACAAAAAGTAATCTTTCGTAAACAAGTCCCAAACAAAATCATTGCCTATTTTACTTTCCTTAAACCCTTGTGGAATAAGCAGAAATTGTAACAAGATCCTTTTGACCGTTTTTTATTCCGCTCATATTTGCAATGATTTTATAACTGATGCTTGGTTTGCCTCTCCACATTATCACAATCAGTGCATCCTGGGATTAAAAACCATTTAGGGCCCAACTCTTAAAGAAACTCCCCACACAGCAGTATAATGAACACTGTTCCTTTTTATTGTTGCTAGGTTTATTGGTATGCCAAAGAGGCTGAGAAGCTCAATTCTCACTCTAAAAACAAAAGAGTGACCCACTTCCCCTCACGGCTGTGGTGCAGAGACAGCACAAAAGGTTTTTAGGAAGGTAACTGTCAGACCCCTGCGCGGCAGATATGCCACTGAGGTAGGGAAGGGTCAGAGGTCTCACGTGCCTCAAGACAAACATTCATGAATTTTCTTTCGTTTTTAGGATGGTTTTAGCACCCATTGCCAGAAATCAAGCCCATCTTTCCCTAATCAGTACCATTTAAGGGGGCAGAGGGGGGTGATGCAATTAAAAAGCCCCCTTTGGAGCTCACCTGTGTGATGAAGGGGGGGCGGCTGGTGCCAGCCCCTGGGTTATGCTCCAGCCCAGGTGCTGCAGATGTTGCCAGATGTGCTGCCTCAGCTCGCAACTGAGAAAACATCCACGTTCTGGGCATTGCTTCACTCTGCCCTGAACTCTTTTGAGCATTTTAAAAACTGTTAAAGGCTATTCTGATTAATAATGAACTTAAGCATGTGCTTGCACAGAAACGTGTTTAGCTGTTTCTGTGGACTGGAGTCCGAAGCAGGACTCATACGAACAGGGCAGTTGGTATTTGATGGTCTGAAACTCGTGGTTATGGATATACCAAGGCTAGCTCATCATGAAGCATGCCAAAGATTACAATCCAACATTTTAGCGAACATTGTGTAAACATGCAGCCCCTTACTTCTAATAGCACCTTTCAGCCAAGTGGATCTCTAATCCATACGATTAAGGATTCCCTACCGACCACTGAAATATTAGAATTCGTGTGAAATATAGCAGTGCTGGCACAGAAAATAAATATGTGAGTCCTCGTTAGGAAACAGAGTGCAGAAAATATATTTGATTAATGTATTTTAGGGGGGTGAGTTATAGCTTAGCCACGTTGAAATGTGACCAGACACTTTGAATCTGTCGCGGGATCCTGTTAGAGAGCACAAATGGTCACGTTTTACGTTTCATGGGAAAGGCAGATAATCCAACCAGCAAACTCACTGAGAAAATATGTTACCAGCAGAACAGCAAATACCACTCCCTGCAGCAACTCCTGTTTCTGCAAAAGACCCCACTTCCATAACCCACCTGGCAAAAGTGCCCAGTAGTTTTCACAGAGGGAGAAGTATCTTGACTCAAGCAACAGATCTTCCAAGCCAGTTGGAACAAGACTAGAAACTCTGTTATTGAATAACCTACAAAGAAAAATTCCCGAGAAATTGCCTGTGTAAGTAGCAAAACGTGATGGCTACATGCCACAAGACAAGAATACCAGGTAGGGCAGATCCAGCTAAGAACTGATGTTCACAAAATAGCCACAGAACCCTCCAAAACCGAATCCATGGGGTCTCTGTGTTCTCAGACCGACCTGCAGGCTCTGATCTCGCACTGCTACAAGGAAGAGGAAAGTGGCCATTGATTTCAATGAGTGCAGGATCAAGACCATAATGCTTATAGCAGCCATACACATCAGTGTAAACCTATTTGTAACAGAACCTAAGGGCACATTTCATGTATGGCTAGGAGGAAAACCCATTCACAATGGAGGGCAGGAGTGTTCATGTAGAATTTATACTACAAAAGAAAAAGGAAAAACTTTCCTCTATGCTTCTATGTGAATTCATCAATTTAACATACACTTAAATGGAAAATCGCTATACAGAGACCATAAAAACGTATTATGTTATCAATTGAATGGTTTACACTGCTGGCAAGCTCAGGGAAAACATACCTTTTCACTATCACCAGCCTGAGTGAACTGCATTATGAAGGATCCCATATATATCTTTAACTTTTGTACACAGCAATTCTGTTCGCATGTGCTCTCCTTACCTTAAATCAAGTGAGTGATGAGAAGAAGGATGAACAAGGGTAGAGAAAGGAAGAAGATGTAAAGAAAAAGAAGAGCTGAGAAGGAAAATAAAGAGAAAATAAAGTTAGGGATGAAGAAGAGACAGAAATGGAAAATAGAGCAAGAAAAGGGCAAAGTGTTTTTCAGGAGTCCAGGATAACAAATGCATCTCAATAAAGGCAAGTTGCTCTAAAAGGAAAACAATTCACACATCTTTCCTTCCTAACGTATATTCTAGTTCCACAATGCCAGGAGCCAGAAGGGCAAGAAGAGACCAGAAAACAGGGAAAAGAAGGCATGGTGTTGGGCCATACATTGGCTTAGCCAAATATTTTCTGCAATAAATCCAGTATCAATTAGTGCTGAGGCATTATTTTATGCCTGTCTCCATTCTGCAAATGCCTCAGACAGTGGATGATGATGCTGGGGAGCTCTCCTCTGGGCTACAGCACAGCAAAGCATTAAAGACTTTCAGGGGTCCTCTTGTTTTGCTGCTTTCCCAGACGTTTATGGTGAAGCACACATGGAGTGTGCTGTCATGTATTACGGCCATGCATCCTTCTGAGGCCAACGTACACAAGGGCAGCTCTGGCACACCCACGGCTGTATCACCAAGTGGTAGCTCCGGGAGTCTAACAACAGCTTTTCCAATCCCAGAAAAGCACATACACATATACATATACATGTATATAAAGCTCCTATCATTTTATATATACACATATATAGAAAGTGGTTTCCGAAAAGTTTTTCAAACTATTTTGATTTTTTTTTTAAGTCTGTCTGCTGCATCCAAAAAGAGCAAATGGGAACAAGTCCTGTGCGTTGCCTCATCGTGCTCCATCTCTCTGTCCCACCTCAGCCAGTGGGGCCCGGCAGAAATAATCCTGTTTGGAAGTCATGCCGGCTCAGATTCCTGCCAAAAGCTCTCATAATTAGTAGAAGTGGTGGTGATAAGCAGCATCCCCAAGAGGAACAACACTTGGGCAGTGCGAAGGGCCCTTGGCACGAAGAAGTTTCCCCAGTCCCGTCCTCTCTCCCACAAGTCGTCCGGGGTCGAGCTCTACGACGTGTCAGGTTTCAGTCCGCCCTAACAATTTTTATAGCACGAAAGTGCAAAGGGAGCAATGAAACTCTCACCCCTGCCTCTGCACCCCAGGTGGGAGAGCGGGCGTGGGTCTGCCTCGGTGGTGTTCCCGAGCGGCCATCCCTTGTGGCCCCCCTCCTTCTCCCTTCCTCTCTCATTACCGTGCTAAAATCCACTAATGCAAGGAGCAACCATTCCTCCTCACCTAATCACAGGAAAAAATAAAACAGCAGATTTGGAAACTACAGTTGTTTTTGTTTTCAGTCCTTTGTGGAAAGTTTGGTGCCCTTTACTCATGAACAATCCAAAACAAAAATGATTTTACTTGTATTTTTCTTCCCTCTTCCCCTCCCCCACAGAGCTGTTCAGTGATTATTGAACAACTCTATCACAGGGATTACTGATGTTAATCAAGACCACACAATCATATTAAACAACAAGTTTCTGTAGGAACTATCCTGAAGAATATAAATTAATGATGGAGATTGTTCTGGACTGCTGCTGCAGTGTTGGTTACTTTGTGTTACAAAAGCGGGATTGCACAAATCCCAGGAGCTCGGAGAATGATGACAGGAACAATCAAAGGAAGGCTGAAAATCTATTTATTAATGAAATATAAAGAGATTGGTAGACAACAATTATACCTTAGAAGGAAGCACATAAGAGAAGATGTGATGCAGTATAAAACATACTGATCAGCACAGATGAGCCAGATCAAGAGCTTCTGACTCAAAGCACACAATCAATTAAAGCCTCACAAATTCAAGCAGATGAAAAGAAGTTTTGTGCTGCCCAACCTGAAACTCAGACAAATGAACATCGCTAAGTTCGACATGGTAGCAATATTCAAGTATGGACTAGATATTTATATATCACAAAGCAGCAGAAGCACCAATTACATATTCTGGAAGGGATGTTGCACATCAGTCTTCTTGGCTGTAAACCCATCTCCAACATTGTAACCAGAGTAAGATTTAAAGAGAAGATAATTCCCCAAATCCATTACATCATATGTCAGTGGTGGCCATGGCAGGACACGGAGCACTGGACCAGCAGAGCAAGGCAAGGTGCTGCAGGTCCCTGATAAAGTATCTCGTGGACACATTTACTGTGCAATTGCATCTCCGCATTTTATGAAACTCTTGCTTTCCAACAGCAACGTGCTAAAATCACATTCTAAATAAATAAATAAGTAAATTGATTGGCTTGGGAGCCTCTGCTTATAATTATGACCCACCCAATTTTGTTGACCCAAAAAATCCTTCTGGTGGTAAAACTACATGGCAGCACTGGAAACCAGTATGCCTCAAGTTTTATTCAACCCGAGCCACCTGAAGAAGAGCTACATAAAAATGTTGTTAAAATAAACTTTGGGAGACAGAGACCTGGTGTAAACCAAGTGTAAACTCTGAGTGGATTTTTACTACAGACCCATAAACCTCTGAAAATAAAAGTTTGTGGCAGAAATCGAGAGAGACATCTATCATGGGAACACTGGGTGCTCCCACGCTTTGCAGGTACTGACTCCCCCCTGCAAATCTCGACTCCTTTTCCAAAGCCGTGCCCATAAATGCAAGTTTGCTGCTGCCTCCTCTATCACAAAATTATTTCAGTGCTGGCACCCCTCCAGTCACACGCCTTCACTGGCCAGGCAGTGCCTTTTCTCCATTCCTTTTTCCATGTCCCTCAGGAAAACTTTGTGGAAAAGACACAGCTTTTGTTGGTATGTCAAGGTCCCCAAATTGCTACTAATTGTAATGTTTGTAATTATTTCTAGCTTTTAATTTTTATAATGACTCTTCATGGTTCTGTTGACCAGAGGGAAACTTTAATCCCATATGTGCCCGAGTGTCAAAATTGCCATTACACTTCAAGAAAAGGCTCTTAAGAAGCCATAAAGTTTACTTACTGAAAATTAGAAATGAATATTTATTGTCAGATTTCCATCAGAGATTGAAACCTTTTATTTAACTGTGGCTGGAAGTGTAAATTATTCAAATGTTTACATTTGAATGCGGCTGTACTCTAATGATTCCATTTTCTGCAGTGCATTAGTGGTAAGATAATGAAAAGCTTCACAGGAGTGTTAAACAAACAGCCAGATACAACTTCTTGCCGTGGCAGAGGCTCGCGGCAGGGTGACGCCCGGCTCTCCAGCCACAGCCCTCCGCAGTGCATGGCAGTAACGCAGGTATTGCCCCTCCTGTAGCATTGCAAATCTGCATTAAAAACCTGCAGAGGCTTCAGCTTGGCCAGCAAAGGTGTTATGCAGCTATGAAGTCAAGTGGCATGCTTTGGGTTTGTTTTATGTATTAATTTATTTTTTATATATATAGGAGGTGATGGAGGAGTTCAATGGAGAAAGCAGCTATGTTCAGTTTTCAGCACTCATTTTTCTCTTTTAATTGAGAAATGACCGAAAAGATGCATCTGTCACTGTCCTTCTGTGGGAAGTTTTACATAGTTCGTTCTCAGCCATTTATGAGAAAGGATAAGAGCTGTCACTCCACAACACCAGTCGCGGGCAGGCTGGAGGGCACCGCTCCAGGCACTGCTGCCCATCTATCTCCTCCCCACCCCAGGGCACAGGCAGGTGCCACAGCCCTAGCTCCAGCCTGCAGAGGACCAATTCCTCTGGCTTGGCACACTGTAATTTTTTCTGCCTTAACAGAGATTGCTCTGAACTTCAGCAGTTGCGTTCGGTGGTTAATTTTTTCCCCTCTCCAGGGTTTTCATGGGATATCCTGTTCATGTGTCCAGAGCCTAGTATATAGGTGACCGGAGTTTCTCATATTTAAAGAAAAAACAAAAAACACACGCACACAAGGAGAAAAATGTTTTTTAAACTGTTAAGACAATTTTTTCTACCTCATAAAGAACCAAAAAGAGGCACAAGCCCAATTTTCCCACCATTACAACCTCCATTCCAGCCCTCACCTGTGTCACTGCTGTTACGCACAATCCAAAGCACTGCAGCTGCCCTTGTATTTTCTGCCAGTATAATTTTTTAAATACACAAATATTATACTCCAGGGCATGTTTTCCAGGGCCAACAATACATGCCTCACTTTTATTGTGAGGCACAAGCCCTTCGGTTTCATGTCTTTTGACCTCCCAAGAAATGTATTAATGACCCTATAAAGTACGCTCTGGCACGTATTCATATTAATACAATATAGTTCTTTGTTTTTATATTACATAGTAAAAGGAGGGGGAAGAGAAGAAAAAAAAAAGACAGTTGTTTCCATATCCTTCCACTACAAAACATAGTTCAGAGGAAAAAAAGCCAACAGCGATCTGAAGAGGGACAGCTGACATATTATTCACGCTGTGTTTTGGCCTGGCTTATTTCTGTTTGTACTTCTTTCTCCGTTGCCCTCAGTTATGACTCCTTCTCAGTCCAGTAACAAATTTCCACAGATGCTCTCTCCACTGCCCTCGCTGCCTCGGGCCCACCGGCAGAGGCTGGCTTCTCCTTAAGTAGGAGTAAGACCAGGTTTCATTCAATACTTTGGGCCACTCCTTGTTCCTGGTGAGCACACTGCGACCAAATTTTGCCAAAACCAGTTCATTTTACTCCCAGGTAAACCCATGTACTCCCTGTACCCATGTTAAGAAACAATGCTAGTGATAAATACTTTATTAAATGTTGGTGTGGTATCCATAGTATATCCACAGACTTTCTCTAGTGCTCCATTTTGCTTCTTGATATAGTGGCTATATTAAAATCCCTATCAAAAACTCATATCTAATATATCTATGCCATTATCCATTTCTCATTTGCACGGTAGACATCAATATATATCACTTGTTACAGTTGGCTAAACAGCCTCAGATAGGAAAATGACATGCTATCAGATACACCTAAATAAAACAGATAGAATATGTCTTAACTAACCTTTCAGTTAAGCTTCAAATACTTGATACAACCAAATGCAAAACTCAAAATGAGTATGCCAGAGGAAGTCACTGACTTCTGGAGCAGACCACTGTGCTCTGAAACCACAAAACAACCAGAGTAATTATTTTTTACTGCATATGAGACAAATAAAGTAAACCCTAATGTCAACCATAACGTCCTCAGCTCTGCTCTGTACATGGGAAAGGAGGGAAACCTGGTCTTACTCCTGCTTAAGTCTGGGAATTTTTCCTCCTACTTTGAAGGGAAAAACATCACAGTTCATAAAACGTCTGTCCCTATTGTTACAGCAGAACTACTTTTTTCCTTCTAACACTTCCAAAGAACACTTCAAAAGTTAATAGAAGCGAGTTAGCCAACAGCTCTTTCAAAGGGAAGTCTCCTAGTTGATCTCCAAATTTTGATAAAGTGGAGAAACTGTCACCAAAAAAATAATCCAAAACATTGCAAAATCCTAGCACATTACAGGGGTAGGGTATTTGCCAGTTTTTCACTTCCTAACATAACCTTCATTTTTGTTTATCTTTGATATTTAAGACAGAATAGATGGAGACATTCATAATTAATAATGACTAAACCAAAAGTTTATTCCTTTTATTAATTTTTAAATTTAGGAAAAATATTAAAAAACATGAAGCTGAAGTTATTTGGCAAGCTCCTTGCAATGCACATAAATAAATCTCTTGTAGCAAGTCTCAAAGGGCTTTAGGCAAAACTTTGTGAATGCCAAGGAGGAAATCTAAAAACAATTTCTGACTTGTTTGTTGAGCCAAAAAAGTGGACATCATGTCCAAAGTACAATTTGAAATATTATTTTTTGTACTAAAGAATGAAGTGAGGCATGTTTTCAGATCAGGACTGCCTAAGGAGCTTTCCAGTGAGCCAGTGTCACAAAGATTTTAACTCTTCCCTCTCATCTCACCTCAGGGCTTTCATTACAGCTCTTTGGATGGAGCAGTGGACTGCAAGGCAGATTGGCTTTGTTTCTTTGCCTTTGGAGAGCAAAACATTTTGTCAGAATTACTCCAGCAAAGTAATATAGGTTAATATGTTGGTCTAATCAGGGGCCTAATTCACTGGTTAATATGTTGGTCTAATCACTAGGAACCGGGTTTAAGTTAACTTGCCTATAGAGGATCACCAGCTCACTAGGTCCTGATCCTACCAAAATCTTTAAATTGCCTTCTTGAGCATGAACAAGGCCACTTGCAGGGCAAGATAAAGCAGGGAGAAAACAGCTCCATGCTGAAGACCTCGATGTTTATCTGTAAATGGGAACAAGTTTGGTAACCACCATGAAATATTTTGGAAATAAAAATCTCTCCTTGCCCTGAAATTTGGAATGAAGTCACCAGTGTGGACATTTAGGGCCTGAATTCCTGATCAGGCTGATCTGCTCTTCTTTTGCTTTGCCTGAGTAGTACACTAGGAACATGGGCTTACCATCTCTCAGACACCCTGTAAAATATATGCACAAACCAAACTTTGCACAAGCTTCATTATCAATATTTTGCAAAAGCCAAAAATTTGCATTTTAGATTACAGTAGGTTTTTGTAACAGAGAAAACTTTTGTGGCCTTTATATCAAGTATGGTACCAAAGACTGTTGGAATAACTATGCTAGAGAAAGTTCTCCAGATTAAGGTTACGTTTTTTTAATAATGGATTGATCATGCTTTTTAATGAAAATTTATTCTGCTTTGCTTCACTTGATGACAACTTTTAGTTGCAAATAAAGCAGAATTGAATCTCATAACATGGTATCATTTGAATTTCCGCTCTGTGCTCCTGCTGGTGCCCTTCCTTCTAGCCCATTTATCCCAAGCATCAGCACGCAGGGAAGTGCAGTGGGAAGGAGCTGGGGGCAGCCAGAACAAAAGGAAGGGGGATTGCTGCTCTCGGTGTCTAAGAGTCATCTTCTATATAATTTTCACAAATATCTGATCCAAAAAGCATTCAGTGAGTGAGAACAAAACCAGCACATTCTTTGAAGAATGCCTCTACTTGTGCTGCCATCTCCCCTGATGCAGAAGAGCAGCAGTTTCCTGAACACAAAACAAACAAACTAAAAAAACTAATAGGTTTTAGAGCTTACCATTCTTGCTTTTCCCCTTGCACAATAAGCAGTAGTTATGGGAGGGACATACTTGCAGGAGTTGCATTCAGACCTCAGCAGTCTGTGTGCACTGGTGTTCTGCAGCATCAAGCCCCGCAAAAAATTTTGCATCTTCAATCGAAACAACAGCAGAGTCAACAGATTCCTTGTTCAGATAAGGTTTGTTTCAGCTTTGAGATTTCTAACTATTGTTATCAACAACACAAATGAGGTTTTATGTAAAACAGATACATTAATTCCTTCCTTCCCCTGATTAAAAATATTGCATGGTTCACTGAAAATCTGAGAGTTGTGACTTTTAAATTCCTGTAGACATCGGCTTCTAGTACACTGTTGTTTTATGCATCATGTCACTTCCCCACTGCATTTTATTGAAAATGAATATAACAAAATCATATACACCAGCTAAAAATTCAACCTTTAATATTCTTTCATTGTAGCTGGTTTTCAGTAGAGTGATTATCAGGAAAAAAATGTAGGTGTATTTTTGAAAAGGGCGCACATTTGTATTGCCCAGCTTGTAAGATGGCATATTAAAAATCCTTGCAAATGTTTCTCTGCTGACACTGAAAAGTTAAAAACCTTTCCCGAGATGCCTGTGTGTAAGAATCTAAACCAGAATCCTCTGAGCCCCCACTCTCAGCTTCCTGCTACCGAAATTATTAAAATTTGAATCTCTCTTCATTACTGATCCAGGTTTCTTTGGATCACCAGGATTGGTCAAGCTCATTTCTAACAGGAATGTTAAGAAAATGTTCAGGAGACACATATGATCACATCAATACCAGCAGTTTATACACCTGGCAATTGTCTAGTCAAAACAAGGAGCCACTAAATATTTGAAGATAATGGGCAAAATTAATTCATTTATTAATGCTGCAATTAAAGGCCCAATTATTTTCTCAGTTAGAAGACAGATCTAAGTACTTTACTTTGATCTACAGAAAATTTTGACTAAAATTCAGCTGTCTTCTGAAAATTTAGTAAAAAACTAACATTGCCACCTCCCTTTTTTTTTTTGTCCCTAAGGCTTTTTCCTATAGCTGTAAATTCTCTATGATGCAAATAAAAAATTGCATCTTTCTGGTTCATTCAGCATCACCAGGAGATACATTTCTGCTACAAGATAGCATGAGACTTTGAAGAGATTTGTTACTGCGGAAAGTAAGATACTTCATGCCCATATTGACACTCTCAGCTGTTAAAACCGTTTCTATTAAAGCCATCTTTGGCAGAGAGCAGAGCACGGATGTCGCTGTGACCAAAATGGGTCTGCTACCAGGTCATTGGACAAAGCAAACCAATTCACATTATTGGCACAGCCAGTAGAAAATCTGATTGACTGGAGGTGATAATGCACACAATGATACACAGATACACACGCACACGATTTATAGTTATGCAGTGAAATACCTGAAAGCGTAGGTCACAGAAAGAAGAGGCTTATTTCAAAATACTAGAGGAGATAAGAGTGGTATTTAAACTTAAATACTGTTCGGAGTCAATTAATTCTTTTCTACTTCAATGTTACTAATTCCTTTTATACATAAACATAAAGTTTATAATAAGGCACATTGGCTCATCTCAGAATAAAATGCAGAAAATAAATCATAGCTATTGGATTTAGGAAACGCACTG